>NW_026019916.1:529306-790110 GCF_900185275.1 Solanum verrucosum | reverse complement strand
ATAAGGTGTGGTTTACATGATTGATTATGTTAAGTACTATTGTGGAATGACCTCTACCTGTATGACCGCTATATGAATGTTTGATCATATACAGGTTAGGATTACCTATTCAATGTTGAATGTGTCCTTGTCTCCTATGATGAAGTGTGGGTGTGTGGTCTAGAATCCCTAAAGTCTTTATATGTGAATTGCTTATTATTTGGGGACATTGTGAATGTGTTGTGATCCCTTGAAGGGAAGTGCACTCAATGTCAATGTTGTTGCTATTATGTCACTATGAGGACCAATATGAACACACACACTCTACATGTATAGCTATGAATATGATGTGTTATGGTGTCTATTGAAAGATTAACTCTTATATGCACCCCTACATCTTATTATGCATGCAAAGTGTAT
This sequence comes from Solanum verrucosum, assembly GCF_900185275.1. NCBI lineage: Eukaryota > Viridiplantae > Streptophyta > Magnoliopsida > Solanales > Solanaceae > Solanum > Solanum verrucosum. The sequence goes on along the minus strand of NW_026019916.1, from coordinate 789,711 downwards.
GATTAGCAAGGTATGAATATCTGTTGTATAAAGGTGTTTATGTGAAAGGCTTTCTAACATATGTACACACACACATGAATGAATGAATAAGTTTAGGATAATCTAGTGAAAGTGAGTCTCTTGAAAGGTTTCATCAATTGTACTCTAAACTAGACTATGTTATGAATATGGTATGACTATGTGAAAGGTCATTCTCACATAATGTAGGTTCTATGATGAAAGGTTATTCTCATCTTAGAAACCTTTGAGCTATATGATATGAGGGATTAAGTCCCTAAAGCCTATTTTATGAACTAATGTTAAATAAAGGCTTAAAGATGTTTTAAAAGGGAGTTGGAGCTTAGCACCGAGTGAACATGAAAAGTGAGAGTAGGGGCTTCACATTTAGCAAGTCCAGCTTCCCACAAGAGAACTTTCACGTTTAGCAAGTCCGGGTTCCCAACATAGATGTTGTCTCATAAGATGGAAACCTCCACGCTTAGTAAGTCAAGGTTTTCTAGTAGCAATCTCCGTTCCATAACTACGTGCCCCCGTAGGTCTTAGCTTAGTGGATCCACTAGATAGCTATTATGTATGTAGGTCCTACTTTGGCAATTAGTACCCTCACTTTTCGGTGTGGGAGTAGAACACCGGATTCCATGTAGCTCACATGGTCTATGTTGGTTATGGCAATGTCTCCCGAAAGTTAAGAAATGAACTAAGATAAGAATATGAACTCTAGTCATGATTTCTTGAAGAGTTACTTAGCGTAGGTAGGACTATGGACCCTACTTATGTATTGCACAAGTGGACTCTAAGAGAGGTTATGATTAGGCTCTTTATGTAATGAAGACTATGGTGTATGTATGCTAATATGAAAGCATGTTAAGGTTGACTTTACCTATGTCAAGACATGAAGTATGATTATGCCTGTGAATTACACTTATGACTCCTTAATGGGTTTGCTTAGTATATGTGGAGGTATGGGACTCCATGTGTACATTGCACAAGTGAGCTTGTGAAGGGGTTGTGAGGGTGGTTTACTATCATATGAACTAAATGGGTTATGACTAATGATTTAGTAAATGAATAAGTCCTTATATGATGTTATGAAGTATGTTGGTCTTATGTCTAATGTTAAATGAAGATGTTATGACTTGTTGAATATGATGTGCCTAGTCTATGGTGGCTTTCTAGGAATACTTGGTGGGAGTAGTATTATGGGATGCTACTTGCACATTGCACTAGTGTGACTTGGGGGTTGTCTTAGGTGATGGTTCCTATGTGAAGACTATGTCTTATGGCGTGCTTATGACTCTATGAATATATGTGGTTGGATTGATGAAGGCTATATGTAAGTTCACTCTTGGTAACCTTAAGGTGATACATTGCACCAAGTATTTCCTAAGGGTTGCTTGAGGAAAGGAGTTAAGATAAAGAGGAAGGTAATGTATTTTATGCATTGAATGTGCCTAAAATGTTATAAGTGGTTCTATATGCTATTATGAATGGTTTCCATGTGTATGATGATGTATGTGGTTTATATTATGCCTATTGTACTAAATGTTCTTGAAGTTTCTCTAAAAAGGTATGATGCATGGTTTCCAACTAAATGTTCCTTTTAAAAGCATGTTTTTGCATGGTTATCATACTTAGTGCATTCTTGTACTAACACCATTCTTCTTCATCTTTTTACACCAAGTGTAGGTGGTGGTGGCTAAAGGGCCTTTCCTAGAAGTGATGAGTTTGGCTTACTATTCCCAAGTTCGGGTGTGTCCTTAAAGATTCAAGGACCTTTATGTTAAAGAGTTTCCTTAGGTTCATTGTACTATATAGTAGTTTCTTTTGTATTGTAAGGGTTGTGTCCCTCTTGTGTTGTAGTCGTGTTTTAAGATGGCTACCTTGAGACATAGTTCTTCGATTTTGTATTAAAGGTTTAAATGAGGTGACTTTTAAGTCTTGTGTTATATCATGAAAAAGTTTTAAATTTTCCGCTATTTTTCTATGATAAACGCTATGACGAATGTTATGGGCTTGTATAAGACCTCTGAGAGGTCGAATACGCCGGTAACGGCTAGGGGTGCTCTGGGGTCGTTACACACACAACCGACCTTGATATATATGTACTCCATCTCCCCCTTGGGAGAAAGCCTCAACGGACTTTTTAAGCACTCCTTCATTTAATTCAACCACAATCGGATCAAGACTTTGCTTGGCTTTCACATCATCCACAAAAGATGATTCTGACCCATTGTGGTGAACACCCAATCGAGCCAATGTATGAACATATCGAACCAACTCCTTTTTATCATCATCGATATGAGCAACACTACCCATAGATAATTGACTAAGAGCATCCGCCACCACATTTTCTTTATCGGGGTGATAGAGAACACTCATATCATAATCCTTCAATATCTCAAGCCACCTTCTTTGGTGAAGATTTATATCCTTCTGATTAAACACATATTGAAAAATCTTGTGGTCGGTAAAAACATCGATATGAACACCATACAAATAATGTATCCATATCTTTAAGGCAAAAAAAATCGCCGCTAGTTCAAGGTCAAGGGTAGGATAATTCTTCTCATGAATCTTAAGACTTGAAACATAGGCAAAAACTTCCCCATTTTGCATAAGTACACATCCTAGCCCAATTCTCGAGGCATAACAATAAACAACTAAACCATCTATCCTTTCTGGTAAAGTCAACACCGGAGCGGAGTAATTCTACCCTTCAATTCCTGAAAAATCTTTTCACATGCTTCGAACCATATGAGCTTAGCCTTTTTTGAGTCAATGCTGTCAATGGAGAGGCAATCGACGAAAACCCCTCAACAAACCTTCTATAGTAACCAGCCAAACCCAATAAACTTCTAATATCTTAAGGGGATAGAGGTCTAGGCCAACTCTTAACCGCATTCATCTTCTTAGGATTTACCTCAACACCCTTACTTGAAACAATGTGACCAAGAAAAGCCACCGACCTTAACCAAAAATCGCATTTGCTAAACTTTGCAAAGAGTTGTTGGTCCTTGAGGACTTGCAACACAATCCTCAAATAATTGATGTGATCATCTTCACTTGTCAAATAAATCAATATATCATCAATGAATACAATCACAAACATGTCAAGATATTGTCTAAATACCCTATTAATCAAATCCATAAATGTTGTCGGACCATTAGTCAAGCCAAACAACATTACCAAAACTCATAATGACCGTACCAAGTTTGAAAAGTTGGCTTTAGAATGTCATATTCTTTCACCCTCAATTGGTGATAACCCGACCGAAGGTCAATCTTGGAAAAGTAACTCGCTCCTTGAAGTTGGTCAAACAAGTCATCTATCCTTGGGAGAGGATACTTATTCTTAACAATAAACTTGTTTAACTATCGATAGTCAATACACATATGGAGTGAACCATCTTTATTTCTAACAAACAAAACTGGACCACCCCATGGGGATATACTCGGTCGAGTGAAACTCTTAACCAACAAATCTTTCAATTTCTTTTTCAACTCCTTTAGTTCTGCCGGAGCCATTCGGTAAGGAGTAATAGAGATAGGTTGCGTATCTGGGAGAAGGTCAATACCGAAGTCTATTTCCCTTTCAGAAGGAATAATGGGTAAATCATTTGGGAACACTTCCAAAAACTCATTAACCACAGGGACCGACTCAAGAGAAGGGTTTTCAGAATCTATATCCCTCACCCTAACTAGATGATATATGCAACCCTTAGAAATCATCTTTCTAGCTTTAAGACAAAAGATAAATTGACCCTTAGGCATAGAATTTCCCCTTTTCCACTCTAGGACAGACTCATTTGGAAACTGAAACTTGACTACACGAGTTCTACAATCAATAGAAGCATAACATGAATGCAACCAATCCATACCAAGGATAATATCAAAATCTAGCATATTAATCTCTACCATATCAACAAGAGTAACTCTATGGGAAAAGGAAATGGGACACTTTCTATAGACCCTCTTAGCCACAATAGAATCACCAGGAGAAGAGACAAAAAAAGGATCTAACAACACATCCGAAAGAATATCAAACCTCATAGCCACATATGGCGTCACAAAAGACAAGGTAGCACCGTGGTCAAGTAAAGCATAAACATCAAGTTGAAACACTTTCAACATACCGGTAACCACATCTGGAGAACTCTCTTTATCATGATGAGTTTGAAGTGCATAAAATTTGTTTTGCTTGGGAGCATTTGGACCAGAACCACTGGGACCACATGAAGGATTAGGTTGAGCCCTTCGACGATTATCTCCATCATTCTTAGAAACTAAAGGACAATCTTTTATCTTGTGGTCCATATTACCAAATCAAGCATAGGAACCCGCTAAACACTTGCCCTTTTACTTCCTTCAACACTTAGCACAAGTAGGCAATAAAAACCCACTACCACTTCCTCTTTGAGGCATAGGGTTAGATACCCTTTCTTTGTTGAACTTAGAAGGAACATTGGAGGAACCTTGACCAGAAAACCTTTGTCGGAACATAGAACGACCATGTCCATTGGACCTTGAATGTGAGAAATTATCATTACCGGTTTTAGCCCTCTTTCCCTCCATAGACATTTCATTAGGTTTCTCATCTTTGATTTGTTGAACATGAACCATGAGACGAGAAATGTCCATGTCATTAACAATAATGACGGTACGACATTACTTAACCACTATTTCGAACACGCCAAAACAAACTTACTCATCCTTGCCCTAGGATCGGCAATCATAGTGGGAGCATATCGAGATAATTTTGTGAACTTCAAAGCATACTTCTTCGCACTTATACTTCCTTGATGAAGGTTGATGAATTTAAGCACCTTTGCCTTTCTCATCTTAAAGGGAAAGAACCTATCAAGGAAAGCAACACTGAACTTTTCCCAATCGAGAGGATCCGCAACTTTTGGTCTCCCCTCTTTCTATTGGTTGAACCACAGTTGAGTGACACCCTTAAGTTGATAAGTGGCCAAGTCCGCCTTTTCCACCGGCATCACTCCCATGATCATCAACACCTTGTACACCTCATCAATGAACACTTGAGGGTCTTTCTAAACCTTAGAACCATGAAACTTTGGGGGATTCATTCTAGTGAAGCTTCTCACTCTAGATACCATCGCACCAATATTTGGGTTCACGAGGACCGAAACATCCCTATTGACTTGGGTCGTCATGGCTTGGGCCAATACTTGAAAATCAGCCCTAAACTCTGCTTGAGTCACTTGCTCGGACAAAGGATCGACCAGAACTAGAGGAGCTTGGGGAGGAGCTTCTCGTTCCACATTCTCTCCCACATTTCTTCTAGCATATGCTCTTTGAGTAGCCATATCATGTAGAGCATCGGATAAGGATTAGGAGAGAGACCTTATAGAGTTAAACTCTATTGCGTGACTTTAGAGTAATGAAAGAAGGGGAGTTTCCTAAACATCTTATAATCTCTCATTCGTAAATGTGGTGCAATTCACACTCATAAACAAGACTCTACTCTACGTGGCTTATGAGACTTCCTAGGACCTTTCTAAACCTTGTGCTCTGATTACTTAGTTTGTCACGACCCAAGGTAGCCCCTAGGCGTAACATAATGTACAGGACCCTGAGAGGCCCCATATATGCCATTTAGCATTCATCATAAAACATAATAGCATAAAAGAGATCAAGAGAAACATTTCAAGTCTAAAGTTTTATCAAAGTAAAGTGAAAGTCTAAACATCATCTCAAAGTCATCTAGTACATAAGAAACTCAAAAATAAGAAGAGACTGAAAACAATAAATGTCCGGTCCTCGAATCATGAGGACTCACCAAAGCTCAAAATCTCGTCAAAGAACTCTAGCCATGAAACTAGGAACCCTGACTGTCAGACCCTACATTTGGAGAAATGTAGGCAAGAGTATGTGTTAGTACAAACATGTACCAAGTATGATATCCATGCATAAAAACATATAAAGTAACGCTAAAAAGGACATTTTCATAAGCATGCGATGATCAAGCCAAAACATGAATCTTGAATGTTAGAAAACATAAGTCGTAAAACATGATAATGCAAGTGAACACCATCTTAAAACATATGTAAGATACTTCTTGAAGTAACCTTAATTCCTCTTAGCTTTCTTGTGATAAGTAGCCATCACTGACATATAAGAACATGTGAGTTACCAACATGGAATCTGGTGTCTTCCACACCGAAAGGGGGTGTCCTACTTGCCAAGGCAAGGACCATGAACTTCTAGCTTATGTGGATACATTAGCTAAGGTCTATCTAGACAATCCTATGTTGTCACATAGTTTATGGGACACGGTTAATCGCCACTGTCCACTCGGTACTAAGCTTAACTTCCAAGGAATAGTTCTTAATCATATTCATCTTAGATCTTAAAGGAAAATGGGTAATCACCTCTTAACCTTACATCATGTGACATGGGTAATCGTCTCTTATCTTTCAATTAGATAGCATGGGTAATCGACTCTTGCCTCAATATTATAATAGCTCCTTAACATTGGTTCATTTTAGGTGGGAAGACCTTTCAACCCTAAGAACCCTTATTATGTTAGAAAACCTTTCACAATCATGTTTTCATGTGTATATGAGAAATCCTTTCAACAACACAACAATAAAAACATCATTGATACTTCATTCTCAAAGCATCCTTAAAAATATTTACATAGATTTCATGATAACATGCTTGATTTCAAAAATTCTTCTTTCATAATCCAAAACCCACATCATATAGTCATAACTTGGAAAACATGGGAATTACATGGGTTCAAACGGAATCTTCATAAAAAGATAAGATTAACTCAATTCATGCATAAGAGATAATAAATCAATTAATTAAATAAATAATTTAGCGAACCCACAACATAGAAGAAAAACCCTAACTTAGTTGGGGATTTCTAACTTTGAAAATTGGAGAAGTTGGGAACTCTATGGAGGAAAGGGCTCCATGGATTAAAACCATTGTACCTCAATGCCAATTGCTTAACTTCAATGGTGGAAATGGAGACTTGACTTGAAACCCAAGGTTGGAGCCTTTTTCTTCAAGCTTTCTAGAGAGAGAAATATTTGAGAGGAAGACTTTGTTCTTCTTTTGTAAATTTGAGAGAATGATTTCAATTGGGGAATTTTGGGGTTAAAACCACTTATATAGGTGTTTCGGTGAATGGTAAGATGACATAGTATTAGGTTAGATTAGTTAGGAAAAGACCCAAAAGCCCCTAAGAATATAACTCTGGACACCAAAGATGGACAGACCCACAGTCTATTGGTGAGACCACGGACCGTCCTGTTAGGGCGTCATTTAGGATTAGAGGCTAGAATTTGAGGCCTTGATCGACTGGCCTCATCCACGGACCATGTGTCCAACGATGGTCCATTGGTCCCGGCCTTGGATCTTGTCTTTTGATCCTTAATTTTCTCTAAGTATAGGGCTCACCTACGAGACCTAACTATGACTCATGCTTTGGACGATGTACCATCCTGGTGATCCGTTGAATAATACAGAAAACTTGACATTTGAAAAAAAACTTACTGGCCAACCACGAACCTGACCTACGGTCCGTGGGTCGTTCCATAGGCCGTGGATAGCACCGTTGGAACTGGCACCAAATTTCTAAAAATTGAATTTTTTTTTGTCTTTTCAAATCTGAGGTGTTACATTGTAGTTTGAGGAGGCTCCGTTGAGATGTAAAGGGTATTCATTTTCTAGCTAGATTTGCTTTGTTTATCAGGTTGCTTGGTGAGTATCGTGTTGTTTGTTACTCACTCATTGCTTCTATGCATGTGTAGGTTTCGAGTCTGGTACCGTGTGATTTCTCTTAAACTTCTCCCATTTTCGAGGCTTGTTGAAGGGCTTGAAAGGTAGCTTCTTGTCATCCCAGCGGGCCCTCTTTTTCCTTTTTGTTATGCTTTGTTATATTTGGAAAACAAAGACATTGAGACTTGTTCGTATTTTTTATTTCCCCACTTTATGTATTAGTGGCTTCTACACATGACAATCAGGTTTTTGGGGTTATATTAGAATGGCTAAGTTTTCCACTTTTTACTTATTCTTGCAAATTTCCCTTTTTTCATTTTGTTGGGTTGAGGCTGACTTATCTTGGTGGGAATAAGCAAGTGTCATCACGTCCATTTTTTTGTCATGAAAATTGGTATCAGAAACTCAGGCTCATAGGTCTCAAGTTTGTACAAGCCAAGTCTAAGTAGAGTTTCGGGGATCGGTAGGGAGATGTGATAACACTCAACTACACTTCATCCAATTCTAAGTGTGGGAGGTCGCAATCAAGTATAAGCCCAACAAAGATTTGAAAGCGATCCCACAGGGAGTGATACGGTAGAGAATTCAATTATGAAATAAAAGGCATGTTCTAGTCGTTTGTAGAAGTAAACATAATCGAAACAAGTTAAGGTAAATTCCAAGGGTTGACAACTAGTGTCAAATGGCGGGATTAGAGTGAGAAATTAACAACTACGAAAACAGGGGGTAATCAAGTAGAGAGGGATCCTTGGGGATGTAATCGGTTAAATGCCAATTTTGGGTGATTATTATCTACTAAAAGACGTTGAATCTTTAGATGTAATAGCCATATCTCGATCAACTACCACGAATCAAGTGATTTCTCTTGAACCTCGACAAGCATAACACTATGAACATCCCAAAACCTCAATTAATCTACTCTCTCGAGCTAGATTGGTAGGTTCAAATTTAGACTCACTTTCTAAAGTTGAATAAACAATAACTCAACCACTACAATTATCAATTGATAGTTTTAACCAAAAACCTCTATCTCAAGCAAGCTTCGAATACTAAGTTAGAACTGTATTTGCAACTACAATTCATAAATGAAAACTCAACTAAAAATTAAACCAACTTAAAATCAACATTTAAATTAGTATATACTAACACCCATAAGCTAATTACAACATTTAATCACATAATCACACCCCCAAAGGATGGGGGTTTTAGCCACAAATCATAAAAAGCAAGAAAATATTACCAACTATGTTCTCGATCAACTTGTTAACAAAATATCAAGTCTTCACAATGCTTGGAATCAGTTCAAAATCAAAACCCACCTCAAAATTCTACTCAAAAACTACTAAAAACAGTGTCTAGATAAAAAAAAAACTAGAGTTAGAATGTGTGGGAACTTTCGAAACTAAAAGAACTCCTCTTCATCTTTTAAAAATCGCATTTATACTCTTCTAGATTTTCAGCTTCAGGACAGATCAGCAGTATAAGACGAGCATCACCAACCCAGTCAGCGATGTGCCAAATGTCCTCTTCCATCGCCTTCTTGAATTGACTCTTCACCATTCACCTATGGTAACTTTAGGCGATCAGTATCTCCATCACGATCCATTCAACGGTTTTCCGAGTTGGCCTTCTCTCAGGGATGGCCTTCTGGAACTTTTGGCTAGCTGAAGGACCACTTAACGGTTCGTCGAGTGTTCTTGGCGATCAACAACTTTGTTTTTTTCAACTTTTTCAGCTTTTTCGCTCCTTTTTGCCCGATAATGTCCTTGCCTTGCTCTTTTGCTTTCATTGCTGCAAATTAACAATTTAACATCAGTTTGGAGCATAAAGTAGGCATTGAGGACACTAAAACTATGAATATTAAGCCCTAAATGAGTCGAAATCCCAAACTCATCAACACCCCCAACTTAAACTTTTGCTTGTCCTCAAGTAAAAACACAAGATGAATCATTTCAACAAAGATGTCTACAAATATTGCTACTCAAGACTCAACATGAATTCACATGAGGTTCAATCTACCCATGCAATGTTCAATTGTGCACTACAAGTTTCAAACAGTGACTAACAATCATCAAATAGAATTCAAGCTCACAATGCTTGCTACAAATGCAAATTCAAGCTCAACAAGAGTATTTGAATGCCCTCACATCAAGAATGATTCCATGCTCACACAAAACTAATCAAAATTTCAGAATTTTGGAATCAAAAACAACTCTCATACTCTCAAAGATAAACACATGCATGATTTTCCCCATAGGATTGCCCGTACTTTCCGACCAACATGACATTAAGCTCAATCAAGATAACAAAGGTCTTTCAAGGCTAGTAATGGGGCTGAGGGTAAATGTATGATCATTTTTGGCTTGGTGACTTCTACCTTCATGAAGCATGGCCTACATTCTCTTTCACTCTTTTTGATTCTCTCAATCCACCTTATGTTCTTTTAAGCTTGACCATTGGATAACCCATCTCTTTTGTCCATTATACAAAATTTATTTCAACTCTTCTTTTCTTTTTTGATCTTTTTCTTCTTTCACTTTTCTCTTCTTCTTTTTTATATGGAGAGGTTCCATCTATTTCAACATGATCCTTCAAGGGAAAATTTCTCAAACTTCTTGACTTTCCTCCTTTTTCACCACACCCCCAACTTAGGCTTTTGGCCTAAGTTGGCTATTCAAAATGACCAATGCTTCCTGAAGATTTTAGGTGGGAAAGAAAGAGGTCAATTGTGTTCAAGTTTCATCCAAAGAAAAGGATAGGCTCAAACGGTGCCAAGCAAGGTTCACACTCTCACAAGGTAGTCACAAAGAGGTATAATGGCGATTTCGGTCTACCCTCCACAAATGGTGCCTAAGATCATCTCTATCATTTGCCTACATTATTTGATTGGACAAATAGGGCATGTTCTAGTATTATCAAGCACACATTCCAAGACAACCTTACCACACATGACATTCAACACAATCATCAAACAAGACTCTACAATTTTAGCTAGCGTGCAGCGATCATCACAAGATTCATTCAACAATCGGCTTGTTATAATGAGATCCTAAGAGTTCACATATGACTTATCCAACTAAAATTTTGCTCATTGGAATCGCACACCCATATCGTTCAATCAAGAGCACTATTCAAGTCATTGATATTGGTCGCAACCAACACTTCAATTTCCAAGAGAACAATCACATTCACAAACATCAAGAGGTGACAAAAAATTTAGTTCCGGTCAAAACCATCATTAACATTAAAACCAATGGATTAAAAATGAATATTCACCAATGAAATCAAGTATTCACACAATTACAAAAACAACAATAATATCCATAAAAACATCCCACAAGAGGTAGGTATGAATATACCTCACCCTGTCAAACTAAACTAGCAATTGTCCTCAAATGCAAATGAAATAAAAAGTCTAAACATGAAACTGAAAGAGAATCAAAATCCCCCTATCAGGCTAAGCCTGAGGTGAACTTTGCATGTCTATGACTCACTCAGTCTTGGCATCAGTGTCCGGCTCAGCTCCATCCTTTGCTCCACTTGAGCTCACCATAGACGTATCCCTAAGAGATGCCTCCACAGCACCATCTCCCCCTCGAGGTCCTCTAAATTATCATACACAACTATATCTCGATTGTCAAGCTCCTCCTCATTAGTCTCGGGAGCCTCTGACTCTGCATCATCATCATCCCTAGCAGCATCTCTAATCATAGTAGCCAGAGAAATCTCAGAGATGGTTGGAAACTCAGTGCTCGGGACCTCGAGAAGGTCTATCGTGGCTAATAGCATCGAAAGATCTGTGGATTTCAGCTCATCCACATCACGCCTCAACCCACCAATCGGCCTTCGGATGCTTGAGTATCGACTAGTTCTATAACGACATGAAGGTGTTGCTGATAAACCCAAATTAGTATCTGGCAGCCACGTTCAGATCCTTCTTCTCTATCTGTGCTATGGAAGATAATTCGATTACGAAGTAAAAGGCGTGTTCTAGTCGTTTGTAAAAGTAAACATTATCGAAACAAGTTAAAGTAAATTTCAGGGGTTGAAAACTAGTGTCAAATGGGGGGATTAAAGTGAGTAATTAACAACTATGAAAATAGGGGGTAATCAAGTAGAGAAGGATCATTGGGAATGTGATTGATTAACTGCCAATTTCATTGTATGGTGATTATTATCTACTAAAAGACGTTGAATCTTAATGGGTAGGCTAGGCTTTAGATTTAATATCCATCTCTCGATCAACTACAACGAATCAAGTGAGTATTCTCGAACCTCGACAAGAATAACACTATGTACAGCCCAAAACCTCAATTAATCTACTCTCTCGAGCTAGATTGGTAAGATCAAATTTAGACTCACTTTCTCAAGCTGAATCCACAATAACCCAATCACTACAATCATCAATTAATAGTTTTAATCCAAAACCTCTTTCTCAAGCAAGCTTCGAATACTTAGTTAGAACTGTATTTGCAACTACAATTCATAAATGAAAACTCGAATAACTATTAAACCCACTTCAAATCAACATTTTAATTAGTAAATACACCCATAAGCTAATTAAAGAATTTAATCACATAATCACACCCCCAAAGGATGGGGATATTAAACACACATCATAAAAAGCAAGAAAATATTACCAACTATGTTTTCCATCTGTTGGGTAACAAATTACAAGTCTTCACAATGCTTAGAATCAGTTCAAAATCAAAACTCAACATAAAATTCTATTCAAAAACTACTAAAAACAGTGTTTAGATTAAAAAAAAAAACCAGAGTTAGAATGTGAGGTAACTTTCGGGATCGGAAGAACTCCACTTCATCTTTTAAAAAAATCATTTATACTCTCCCAGATTTTCAGCTTCAGGACATATCAGTGGTATAAGTCGATCATCGTCGATCCAGTCGATGATGCGCCAAATGTCCTCTTCCATCGCCTTCTTAAATTGACTTTTCACAATTCACCTTCTATAACTTTAAGCAATCATTATTTCTATCGCTGATCCATTCGGTGGTTCACCGAGTTGCGCATTCCATCGTTGAGTTAACTATTTCCCAGGGCTGGACTTCTGGAACTTTTGGCGAGTTGAAGGACAACTCAGCGGTTTGCCGAGTGGTCTTGGCGATTAACATCTTTGCTTTTCTTCAACTTTTTCAGCTTTTCCACTCTGTTTTGCCCGATAATGTCCTTGCCTTGCTCTTTTGCTTTTGTTGCTGCAAATTAACATTTTAACATCATTTTAGAGTATAAATTAGGCATTGAGAACACTAAAACTATGAATATTAAGCCCTAAATGAATTGAAATCCCCGACTCATCAAGTCTTTTGTTCTTATATTTGAGAGGCAATGAGAAATGTTACGAAACTTCATTTTGTTCATTCTTTCCTATCATGCACAGTTACCTTCGCTAGATCTGAGTTACCATGTGTTATTTTGGCAGATGCCGAGAACTAGAGCTTCTATTTCTAGTGGTAGAGGGGAGGAAATCCTTGAGGTAGTTATTGAGGCCTTAGTAGGGGTAGAGGTAGGGCTTAAGCTAAAGTTCATGCTCGTGGAGTAGCATTGGTTATAGGTTGTTCCAATAGTGCGGCACCAGCTAGAGGCAGAGCTAGAGAGGTTTCTCCTGAGCCTCAAGCTGAGGTTGTTGAGGACCAGGATCCTCCAGATTTTGAAGCTCCTTTGTTTCAAGAGACTTTGTTGATTATGTTGGGTGTGCTGGAGAACTTCTCTTAGGGTGGTGTGACAGGTACTCCCACAAGGTTCTCAGACGAGGGTAGGGTTACTGACCCCAGGTCAAAAGCAATTTCCAGGTATTCATGATCAGGTAGGTCAGGTACTTGTGGTTCCTCTACTAGTTGTTCGTACATAGATTGCTCTTGAGGTTTTTCTATAAGCGGTTGATCAAAAGTGTTGTAAAAGGTTTCAGAAGATGAAACCACCCTAGTTTCAGGGTGGTAAGGTGAGGATTCTCATGAGTTCTTGGTTTCGCGCCATGAGATGCTTGAGGCAATGGGTATGGTGGATGCTCGTGGTGTTTGTTTTGTTGCACTTCACTTTGCAAAACCACCAGAGAGTGGTGGAGGAATTATGTGAGGTCTAGACCAGTTGGATATCCTTCGACAGAGTGGGTCACATTCTCCGGTTCTTTCCAAGACCACTTCATCCCTTGAATTTTGAAAAAGGAGAGTCGATTGAGGTTTGAGAGCTTGCCTCAAGGCAGTTCATTCGTGTCTGGGTACTAGGCTCATTATGTTAGTTATCTGGGCACGCCATGAATATTGTCCCGGATGAGGCAAAGAGAGACTGCATGTTTGTGAGAGGGTTGACTTTCTCTATTAGGTCTTATGTGTTTAAACCACCCAAAGAAGGGGCTTCCCTCCGATCGATTGTGAGTACTACCAAGGAGGTAGAGTTGATGGTTATGGAAGGGTTAAGGGACCACAAGAGGGTCTAATAATCTTGTTAGTATTTTTGTGCCTCATCTAGAGGCAAATGTTCACATAGAGGTAGTGGCTCATTTAAGCATCGTTGACCTATTCATGCATCGCTGGCAGACATCTCGAGGGTCCTATGGTTTTGGCCGAGGTAGCCATGGTAGCTCATCTAGTTAGCAACATCAACCTTCCACACCGAGGTTTTATTACAGTTGTGGGTATCCAGGTCATTTGATTTGGCAGTGTCCTTTGCAGACTCACTCAGGATGGGCCCCAGCATTCAGCTGCTCCAACTAGAGATTCGGCACCTCTGGCCAGCGGTCGAGGCAGAGGTCAGTCCAACAGAGGTGGAAGGACTTTTGGTAGGGGTGCTCTAGCTCCGCAGAGTGGAGGTAGGGGTTCTACTCAAAGTGTAAGTGTTCGAAAGGGCTAGTGTTATGCTTTTCTATGGAGGCTGAGTTTTTTGATATTGTTATTACAAGTATCGTCCCAGTTTGCCAACAACATGTGTATGCATTATTTTATCTGAGGTCTACTTTCTCGTGTGTGTCTACCTATTTTACTATTGGATTTGATATGATGTCTAATAGTATGCATGTGCATATTCATGTTTCGACACTAGTGGGCGAGTCCTTAGTAGTGGATTGAGTGTATTGGTCATGTCTTGTTTCTTTGGCTGGGTATGTTACTTGAGTAGACTTGATCATTTTGGGATGGCAGAGACTTTGATATTATTTAGGTATGGATTGGACCTTCCTACATTATGTTATTCTTGATTTTTATTCTAAGATTGTGACCTTAGTAATGTCGGGTGTCCCGAGAGTTGAGTGACGGGTTCTAGCAGTTCTTACCCTTGCAAAGTTATCTTATTCATTCAAGCTAAGTGATTGGTTGATATAGGGTGATTGTCTTATTTGGCCTTTATTCGAGATACTAGTGTTGAGTCACCTCCCATGGATTTTGTGCCCATGGTTTGAGAGTTTTTAGATGTCTTTCATACTGATCTTCCTGGTGCTCCTCTAGATAGGGATATTGATTTTGCTACTACTTGGAGCTGGGCACCAAGCCCATCTCTGTTTTTCCTTATCGCATGGGTCCAACAGAGTTGAAGGAATTGAAGGATCAGTGTTACATGACTTGTTAAGTAAGGGGTTCATTCACCCTAGTGTTTCTCTGTGGGGTGCTCCTATATTTTTTTGTAAGGAAAAATGATGGAACCATGAGAATGTGTATTGATTATCGATAGTTGAACAAAGTAACAATGAAGAACAAGTATCCTCTTCCTCGTATTGATGACTTATTTGATTAGCTTAAGGGGTATCTTTGTTTTTGAAGATTGATTTCAAGTGCATCTATCATCAACTGAAGATTAGGGTATCAAATATCCCTAAGTGTCATGACCCACGGGTACACCCTAGATGTAACATGGCGTATAGGACCTCGAGAGGCCCCATACAAGCCACTAAGCATTCATAACATAAAAATTGAACATTGAGATAAAACAACATTTCAAGTCCAAAAGTTTTTATAAAAGTAAAAGCGAAAGTCTAAAACACTTTGTCTCAAGAGCCATCTAATACAATATAATGAAATTAGGCCTAGCCCATACATCATGTCCAAAACTAAAAACAAAGATAGAAACTAAAAACAATATAACTTTGTCCTCGAATGCATGAGGACTCACCAAAGCTCGGGAAATCGACCAAGCCAACCTCTAGCCACGAAACTGAGAACCCTCAATATTGAACGCTACATTAGGGGAAAATGTAGGCAAGAGTATGCATTATTACAAAACAATGTACCAAGAATGATAGCCATGCAAAAAGAATTTAAAGCATGCTAAAACGAGACATCTCATGATATGCAATTGGCCAAGCTAAAACATGATATAAGAAGGTTAGAAAACATACTTCATAAAACATGGTAAATGCAAGCAAATCATCTTTAAAACCTTTGAACACATATGAGATACTACTTGAGTAACCTTAGTTCATTACTAATGTGGGGAATTAGCCTTAACCGACATAGAGACCATGTGAGTTATAACATGATCCCCCAGTGTCTCCCACACCGAAAAGGGTTGTTCTACTTGCCAAGGTAAGGACCATGAATTTCTAGCTTAAGTGGATCCACTAGCTAATGTCTATCTTGACAATCATCCTATGGGGGCACATAGGTAAGGGATAAGGAGATTTCTTCTAGAAACCTGGCATCTACTAACGGGAGAGATTCCATCTCAATATCCTCTCAGTTCTAAGCATAAATTCCACAGAATAATCATTTCTTAGTTGTTCTCATTATTCATGGAAGGGCATGTCATCTTGCCAATCAAAGCTAAGTTTCATTAGGATAGCTCCTTGTCTTTCATTCATTTAGGTGAGAAAACCTTTCAACCTTAGAAGCTTTATTATGTGAGAAAATATTTCACAATCATGTTTGTATGTGTTTATGAGAATGTCCTTTCAACAACACAACAACAACATCATCATTGAGACTTTACTCTCAAAGCATCCGTAAAACATTTACATAGGTTTCATAAAAAACATGTATAAACTCATACTTTGCCCTTTCAAGGTTCAAAGCCTACTCTCAATCACCACATATAAAAATCAAGGATTAGATAGGGATTTCATCTTAAATTCATGTGATTCTATCACTTCATGCATTGGTTCGTAAAACTCCACTTTCATAACTAACAACCCACATCACATGATCATAATTTGGAAAACATGGGGGTTGACATGGGTTCATAAGGTAAACATTATAAAATCATAGTATTTCATCAATTCATGCATAAGAGATCATAATTCAATAATTTACATCAATAATCAAGAGAACCCATGGTAATTGAAGAAAATTCTAACTCAATTGGGGATTTCTACCTTTGAAAATAGGAGAATTTGGGAACTCCATGGATGAAAACTATCATACCTCAAATCCAAATGCTTATCTTCAATGGAGTAATTGAGACTTGCCTTGAAATCCTAGGTTGAATCCTTCTTCTTCTTCAAGTTTCTAGAGAGAGAATTATTTGGAGAGTTCTTCTTTTGAGATTTTGGAAGAATGAATTGAATTGATAGAATTTGGGGGTAAAAATCCTTATATAGGGGTCTTAGACTTAGGAAAAACGACATAGTATTAGGCTAGATTAATTAGGAAAAGACCCAACTGCCCCTAAAAATATAAATGCCAGTTCACCATCCACGGATCACTGATGACGGACCGTGGTTAGGATGACGGGCCATCCTGCACGTCCGTCGTTCTTGGTCAGAAACCAGATTGTGGCCTTTGAACCACAGGCCCTCAACAATAGACCGTGGTCGGACCGACGGTCCATTGGTTAGGCCTTGGTTTCCCTTTTCTAAGCATGTTTTTCGTGTCCACCCATGGACCCTACCTACGGTCCGTGGTCCACTTCACGGATCATGGTTGGCACCTGCAACCTCGGAAAAATGTCTATCTTGCCTCTTTTCGAATATGGGGTGTTACATTATCTCCCCCTTGGGAACATTCGTCCTCAAATGAGATTCTAGGAACCTCTTTAAAGGAAACGACTCAAGACTAGTAGCCCATCATGCATGCAATCTCATCAAAATGCACATAACCAAGGAGTAAACATCGACTCTAAGCAAAACATACTCAATACATAATAAGGAAGGTAGGAACTAGACCTAACAAACAAATATGCATGAAATTTCAGATTTCTCATATTCAAGAAGGAACTACCTTCTCCAAGCTAAAAGCATGTTCAACATCATCTCAGGGAGACGTTATGCAATTCATACTAAATAGCATAGGTAAAGCATGTTCAACAATTCATCTCTTGAAGTTTATGGGCAACTTATACTCAATGCACAACAACATGAGGAATATCAATCACATAAACTCATTTTCTTTCAAAACACAAGTTTTTCATGAACATGCATTACATAAGGAAATCATGGGAATATCTAGAACACACATGACTCCAAAACAAAGAACAAACCATGAGGAACTCATTACCTCAAGCTAAAGTAGGAGTAGAAGGAAAAAGATGAGGATATCAGGACATCATATCGGACTCGGCCTCCCAAGTAGCACCCTCAACTAAATGATTCCTCAATAACACTTTCACGGAAGCAACTTCCTTGTTTGTCAACTTCTTGACTTGCCAGTCTAAAATCTCAACTGGAACTTCCTCATAAGAAAGATTCTCATTGACTCCCAAACCTTCTAAAGGGACTATGTATGTCGGATCACCAACACATTTCTTCAACATAGAGACATGGAAAACCGAATGCACCGATGCCAACTCATTAGGCAAATCAAGTTCATAAGCAACCTTATCGACATGTCTCAAAATCTCATATGGGCCTACAAAACGGGGACTATGCTTCTCTTTCTTACCAAACCCCAATACACCCTTTATGGATGATATTTTAAAGTAAACCCATTCATGTACATCAAATTCAACATCCCTTCTTCTAACATCGACATATGACTTTTGTCGACTTTGAGTCATTTTCAATCTTTCTCTAATAAGTCGAACCTTCTCTATAGCCTCATAAACTAACTCGGGTCCTATCAAGGCAACTTCACCCACCTCAAACCAACCTATAGGATATCTACACCTCCTACCATAAAGAGCCTCAAATGTAGCCATACCAATAATCGAGTGATAGCTATTATTATAGGCAAACTCAATCAATTGCAAATGGTCATGCCAATTACCCTTAAAATCAATCACACAAGCTCTCAACATATCTTACAGAGTTTGGATGGTACGCTCCGCTTTCCCATCGGTTTAGGGATGAAAAGTCGTACTAAGCTTAACCTTAGTGCCAAGACCCTTTTGAAAAGACTTCCAAAACTGAGAAGTGAATTGAGTACCACGATTAGAAATAATGGACAAGGGCACTCCATGCAACCTTACCATTTCTCTTAAGTACAACTTAGCATAATCCTCTGCCAAATAGGAAACCTTGACGGGAATAAAATGAGCCATTTTTGTTATTCGATCTACTATAACCCAAATCGAGTCATGTTGTCATCGAGTGCGTGGCAACCCTACTATGAAGTCCATATTCAAGTCTTCCCACTTCCAAGTAAGAATACCAATGTCTTGGAACAAACCTCCCGGCTTCTGATGCTCAACTTTCAACCGTTGACAATTAGGACACTTAGCCATGAATTTCGTAATATCCTTTTTCATCCCATTCCACCAATAGATCTCTCGCAAATCACGGTACATCTTTGTGGCTCCCGGGTGAATGGAATATCGAGAACTATAAGATTCTAACAAGATTTGTTCCCTCAAGTCACCCATATTAGGAACACACAAACAACCTTGGTATCTAAGAACACCATCACCCCCTTAGGAGAAAGCCTCAACATATTTCTTAAGCACCGCTTCTTTAAATTCAACCAAAATTGGATCAATACGTTACTTTGCTTTCACATCCGCCATAAAAGATGACTCTGCACCATTGTGAACCATAACACCACCCTTGGTAGAGTCTACTAACTAAACTCTCAACCGGGTCAATCGATGAACATCTCGAACCAACTCTTTTCTATCATCATCAATATGAGCCACACTACCCATAGACAACAGAGTAAGAGCATCCGCCACCACATTTGGCTTACTGGGGTGATAGAGAACACTTTTGTCATAATCCTTCAATAACTCAAGCCACCTTCTTTGGAAAAAATTCAAATCCTTTTTCTTAAACAGATATTTCAAACTCTTATGGTGAGTGAAAACATCAACATGAATACCATACAAATAATGCCTCCATATCTTTAAGGCAAAAACAATCGCCGTTAATTCCAGGTCATGGGTAGGATAATTCTTCACAAGAATCTTAAGTTGCTTTGAAGCATCGGCATTGACTTTACCATTTTACATAAGCAAAGATCCAAATACAATTCTAGAGGCATCACAATAAACCACAAAACCATCCATACCTTTCGGTAAAGTTAACACCGAAGCAAAAGTAAGTCTATCTTTCAACTTTTGGAAACTTTTCTCACAAGATTCAGACCATATGAACTTAGCTTTCTTTTGAGTCAAAGTTGTCAATGGAGAGGGAATGGAAGAAAAACCGTCAACAAACCTCCTATAGTAACCGGCAAAACCCAAGAAGCTTCTAATATCCGAACGGGTTAGAGGTCTAGGTCAACTCTTGACCGCATCCATCCTAATCTACCTCAATACCCTTACTTGAAATGATATGACCAAGAAAAGCTACGGATCTTAACCAAAACTCACATTTGCTAAACTTTGCAAAGAGTTGTTGTTATTTGAGAATTTGCAACACAATCCAAAAATGATTAATATGTTCATTCTCACTTCTTAAATAAAACAAAATATCATCAATGAACACAATCACAAACATGTCAAGGTATTACCTAAACACTTTATTCATGAAATCCATAAATGCCCCCGGCGCATTAGTCAAACCAAAAGACATCACCAAAAACTCATAATGATCATATCGGGTTCTAAAAGCCATTTTCGCAATACCATTTTCCTACACCCTCAATTGGTGATAACCCAACCGAAGATCAATCTTAGAGAAGTAAATTGCTCCATGAAGTTGGTCAAACAAATCATCTATTCTTGGAAGAGGATACTTATTCTTAATGGTCACCTTGTTCAACTGATGATAATCAATACCCATATGAAGAGAACCATCCTTCTTTCTAATAAAAAATCTGGAGCACCCCATGGAGAGATACTCAGTTGGATGAAACCCTTATCTAACAAATCCTTCAATTGTTCTTTCAACTCCTTTAGTTCTGTCGGGTCCATTCTATAAGGAGGAATAGAAATAGGTTGTGTATTTGGGAGAAGGTCTATACCAAAGTATATTTCCCTTTCGGGAGGAATACCAGGTAAATCATCGGGGAAAACATCCAGAAACTCATTTACAATGGAGACCGACTCTAAAGTAGGGGTTTCAGAATATACATCCCTCACCCTAACTAGATAGTACATGCAACCCTTAGAAATCATCTTTATAACTTTAAGACAAGAAACAAACTAACCCTTAGTCATAGAATTTCTCCCCTTCCACTCTAGGATAGGATCATTTGGAAACCGAAACTTGACTGCATGAGTTCTACAATCAACATAAGAGTAACAAGAGTGCATCCAATCCATACCAAGGATAACATCAAAATCTAACATATCAAGCTCTACCAAA
Organism: Solanum verrucosum; assembly: GCF_900185275.1. NCBI lineage: Eukaryota > Viridiplantae > Streptophyta > Magnoliopsida > Solanales > Solanaceae > Solanum > Solanum verrucosum. The sequence goes on along the minus strand of NW_026019916.1, from coordinate 768,337 downwards.
TCAACAAGAGTAACTCTATGGGATAAGGACACACGACATCTTCTATAGACCCTCTTAGCCACTACAGAATCACCAACAAGGGTAGAGACAGAAAATAACAACACATCCGGAAGAACATCAAACCTCATAGCCACATATGGCGTCACAAAAGACAAGGTAGCACCGGGATCAAGTAAAGCATATACATCAAGTTGGAAAACTTTGAACATATCGGTAACCACATTGGGAGAACTCTCTTGTTCACCACAAGTCTGGAGGGCAATAGAATTGGTTTTTCTTGGGAGCATTTGAACTCGAACCACTAAGAGGAGCTTGCTTGCCCTCTCTTCCCTTAGCTATAAGCATTGGGAAATACCCCATCTTATGACCATTTTTACCACAACTAAAGCAACCATTTGTGTCAGCTAGACACTTACCCTCGTGCTTCTTTCCACACTTAACACAAGTAGACCTAGGCAATGAAGATCCACCACCATTCCCTCCTTGATGTTTAGGGTTAGACACCCTCTCTTTGTTGAAATTAGAAGGAGAATTGGAGGAACCTTGACCAGAAAACCCTTGTCAAAATCTAGGACGACCATGTCCATCGGACCTTGCATGTGAGAAATTACCATCATCGATTTTAGCCCTCTTTGTTTCCCTAGACCTTTCCTTAAGTTTCTCCTCTTCGATTTGTTGGGCATGAAATATGAGACGAGAGATGTCCATGTCATTGATGAGCATGGTGGTATGGCACTCTTTAACCACCATTTCAGACATACCTGAAACAAACTTACTCATCTTTGCCCTCGAATCAGCAACCATTGTTGGAGAAAATTTAGACAATTGAGTAAACTTCAAACCATATTTCCTCACACTCATACTTCCTTGATAAAGGTTGATAAACTCAAGAACTTTTGCTTCACTCATCCCAAGGGGAAAGAACCTATCAAGAAAGGTAGCCTTAAACTTCTCCCAATAAAGAGGACACGCATCTTCCAGTCTACCTTCTTTCCATTGATTATAACATATTTGAGTGACATCCTTAAGTTAATAAGCGGCCAACTCTGCCTTTTCCACCGATGTCACTCCTATGATCATAAATACCTTGTAGACCTCATCTATGAACTTTTGAGGATCTTTCTCAACCTTTGAACCATGAAACTCCAAAAGATTCATCCTTGTTAAGTCCCTCACTCTAGAAGTCGTCGTACCCACATTAGGGTTCACAGGAACTACAACCTCCATGTTGTCTTGAGTCATCATGGCTTGAGAAAAATACTTGAAAAGAAGCCCTAAACTTTGTTAGATACTTGTTCGTCCAAAGGATTGACCGGAGCTTGAAGAGCTTGAGGATGAGCTTCTTTTTCTACATTGTCCCTCACATTCCTTCTAGTATACGCTCTTCGAGTAGAAATATCATGTACAACATCAGATAAGGATTAGGAGAGAGACCTTATAGAGTTAAACTCTATCACATGACTTAAGAGTAATGAAAACAATGGAATTTCCTAAACATCTTGTAGCCTTTTATTCATAAATGTGGCGCACTTTACACTCATGAACCAGACTCTACTAGACGTGGATCTTGAGTCATCATGGCTTGAGAAAAATACTTGAAAAGAAGCCCTAAACTTTGTTAGATACTTGTTCGTCCAAAGGATTGACCGGAGCTTGAAGAGCTTGAGGATGAGCTTCTTTTTCTACATTGTCCCTCACATTCCTTCTAGTATACGCTCTTCGAGTAGAAATATCATGTACAACATCAGATAAGGATTAGGAGAGAGACCTTATAGAGTTAAACTCTATCACATGACTTAAGAGTAATGAAAACAATGGAATTTCCTAAACATCTTGTAGCCTTTTATTCATAAATGTGGCACACTTCACACTCATGAACCAGACTCTACTAGACGTGGATTTTGAGACATCCTAGGACCAATCTAAACCTTGTGCTCTAATTACCAAGTTTGTAATGACCCAAGGGTACACCCTAGATGTAACATGGCATATAGTACCCCGAGAGGCCCCATACAAGCCACATAGAATTCATAACATAAGAAATAGAACAATGAGATAAAACAACATTTCAAGTCTAAAAGTTTTTATAAAAGTAAAGCGGATGTCTAAAATACTTTGTCGCAAGAACCATCTAATACAATAGAATGAAATTATCCCTAGCGCATACATCATGTCCAAAACTGAAAAGTAAGAAACTGAAAACAATATAACTCCGTCCTAGAATGCATGAGGAATCACCAAAGCTTGGGAAATCGACCAAGCCAACCTCTAGCACGAAATTGAGAACCCTCAATATCGGATCCTACATTTAGGAAAAATGTAGGCAAGAGTATGTGTTAGTACAAAACAATGTACCAAGTACGATACCATGCATTAAACATTAAATTATGCTAAAATGGGACATTTGATGACATGCAATTGACCAAGCTAAAGCATGATATAAGAAGGTTAGAAAACATACTTCATGAAACATGGCCAATGCAAGCTAATCATCTTTAAAACCTTTGAACACATATGAGATACTCCTTGAGTAATCTTAGTCCATTATTAATGTGGGGAATTAGCCTTAACCGACATAAAGACCGTGTGAGTTATAACATGATCCCCTGGTGTCTCCCACACCAAAAAGGGTTATCCTACTTTCCAAGGTAAGGACCATGAATTTCTAGTTTAAGTGGATCCAGTAGCTAATGTCTATCTATACAATCATCCTATGTAGCACATAGGTATGGGATGAGGAGAGAGCTTCCATCTTAATATTCTCTCGGTGCTAAACATAAATCCCAAGGAGTAATCATTTCTTACTTGTTCTCATTATTCATTGAAGGGCATGTCATCTTTCCAATCCAAGCTAAGTTTCATTAGGATAGCTCCTTGTCTTTGATTCATTTAGGTGAGAAATCCTTTCAACCTTAGAATCCTTATTATGTGAGAAAACCTTTCACAATCATGTTTGAATATGTTTATGAGAATGTTCTTTCAACAACACAACAACAATATCATCATTGATACTTTACTCTCAAAGCATTCGTAAAACATTTACATAGGTTTCATAAAAACATGCATAAACTCACACTTTACCCTTTCAAGGTTCAAAGCCTACTTTCAATCACCACATCTAAAAATCAAGGATTAGATAGTGATTTCATCATAAATTCGTGTGATTCTATCACTTCATGCATTTGTTCATAAAACTCTTCTTTCATAACCAACAACCCACATCACATGATCATAATTTGGAAAACATGGGGTTTATATGAGTTCTTAAGGGAAACATTATAAAATCATAGTATTTCATCAATTCATGCATAAGAGATCATAATTCAATCATTTAAATCAATAATCAAGAGAACCCATGGTAATTAAAGAACACCCTAACTGAATTGGGGATTTCTACCTTTGAAAATAGGAGAATTTGGGAACTACATGGATGAAAACTATCATAACTCAAGTCCAAATGATTATCTTCAATGGAGGAATTGAGACTTGCCTTGAAACCCTAGGTTGAATCCTTTTTCTTCTTCAAGTTTCTAGAGAGAGAATTATTTGGAGAATTCTTCTTTTGTGATTTTGGAAGAATGAATTTAATTGGTTGAATTTGGGGGTTAAAATGCTTACATTGGGTTCTTAGACATAGGAAAAATAACATAGTATTAGGCTACATTAATTAGCAAAATACCCTACTGCCCCTAGAAAATAACTGACAGTTCACCATCCACAGACCACTGACGACGGACCATGGTCAGGACGGCGGGTTGTCCTGTATGACCATCATTCGTGGTGAGATACAAGATTGTGGCCTTTGAACCACAGGCCCTCAACCACGGACCGTGCTCTAACTGACGGTCCGTTGTTCAGGTCGTGGTTTCCCTTTTCTGAGCCTGTTTTGGTTGCCCACCCACAGACCCTGCCTACGGTCTGTGGCACCTGCAACCTCTAAAAAATGGCTATCTGTCCTCTTTTCAAATACGAGGTGTTACACAAAGATAGCTTATAGAACTCGTTATGGGAACTATGAGTTTCTTGTGATGTCTTTTAGTTTAACCAATGCCCCTGAAGTGTTCATGAGTTGATGAACGAGGTTTCCGACCTTATCTGGATTTCTTTGTGATAATGCTCATTTATGATATCTTGGTGTACTACCAAACCGATGAGGATCACGATCGGTATTTGGAATTGTACTCTAGAGATTGAGGGAACAGAAGGTATATGCCAAGTTCTTGAAGTGTGAGATTTTGCTTGATTTTGTTGCATTTTTGGGGCACATGGTGTCCAATGAGGGTATTTGGTTAGATCCAACCAAGATCGAGACAGTTAGGGTTGGACCAGGCCTACATCAATTACTGAGATTCAGGGTTTATAGGAATTGTAGGCTATTAATTGTTTAAAGTTTCTCTACTATTGCATCTCATTTGGCCAATTTGATTCGAAAGAGTGTGGGCCTCAAGTGGTTTGATAAGTATTGATTTGACGTATCCAGACGCTACATCCAATACTAAGAGTCCATGGTCGTTCAATAGTAATATAACTCAACTAGTGAGTTGGAGTCGAGTCCCAAGGGAGCGGTTTGTAATCGAGAATTAAGAGAAAAGCAAGAACTTCACTCAAGTCAATTATAGCTAAAGACTTATACGAAGAAAAACATATCAATTTAAAGGGTGACACAAGTGTCAATTATCGAAGGGGGTTTTGTAGTCAATTATCAACTAGAAGCAGCAAATAATATACAAATATGAATATGGAGATGGGATTCTTGGGATGTGAGAAGAATATAGGCTAAATAAATAACCGGGTAAATGCTATTAATAGTAAATCATTGTAAATTGGTAACTAAGCTAGACTTTAGTAGGGTAAATTTTCTCTCGAACAATTTACCCTGAATCAAATCGGCTTCTCTCGAACACCAATAAGCAACAATGAAGCATTGCCTTCGCCTTAGTCCATTCACTTTCTCGAGCTGAATCTGTGGAAGAGGGTTCAGGATTCACTCTCTCGAGCTAAACCCACGACAACCCAATAACCAAAGACTATCGATTCAGTAGTTTTGGTTTTAAAACCTCTCTCAAGCAAGTCAAAAATACGAAGATAAAATTGTATTAGCAACAACAACCCCATTAACTTCAAACATAACTACTGAACGAAATCACCTTTAAACAGCAAATTAATTATCTATTAGCAATACCCAGCAGTAAATTCAACCCATATTCACATAATCACACACCAAGAATTGGGGTTTTAGCTAGACATAGTAAAGAGATAGAAATCGATACCGAAAAGTGTTTCTATCAAATGGGTACGATAGATATTGTCTTCACACACGTCTAAGATGAAGAATCTTCAATACCTACTTCCAATTGCTTAGAAATGGAAATCTTCAAATCTAAGGAACAAAGTCTCCAAAACTCTAAGTTCTAAAAACTGAAAATAATGTTCAATATTCTAAAATTTGATACTAATTGCATGCTAAACTAAAAATTCAAACAAGTATTTATAGTTGTCCAAAAGTGTGCTGCGAAGGACCACTCGACACAGTTAGTCGGGATCGCCAATCCACTCAGTGATCCACTCTTTGGTCTGATTTATCGCATTTCTACATTGGCCTTCAGAAAATTCTAGTTCTGTAACGTTAGGCGATGGAGTACTGCATCGCGCAATCATTCAGCGACTGCTCATTTATCTTGCCGACTCAATTTTCTCATTCAGAGCTTGGCACACTGGAATATTAGGCAAGAACATAGCCATTTGGCGACTCGCCTAATGATTTAGGCAATCCTTAGGCCGTCTTTTCTTTGTTCTTTTCAGCTGCCTTGTTCCTTTCTGCTCAACAGTGTCCATGTTTTGTCTCAAACTCCAAATACCTGAAACTCAAGGAATTTCATCAGTTATTGAGACAAAATAAGCATTTGAGGACAGTAAATCTATCAAAATAAAGCCCTAAAAGAGTCCAAATCGTGGATACATCAATAACCCCAACTTAAATTTTTGCTTCTCCTCAAGTAAAAGTCAAGTTCAGCAGTTCAAAAAGGATGTCTCAAACAGTGCTACACAAGATTCAATTATGAATGCACACAAAAAGACTCAACTTACTCGTGCACTACAACATTTTAGGCTTACGGCCACACTAAATCTTGACAACACTTGTAAAGTGTTGCCTAAAATATTTTTGGCTACACTTTTAAAGAGTAGCCCACATTTTTTACTTTTGGCTTCGATAATATTGGCAACACTTGTAAAGCGTACTCTTTAATGGTATAGGCTACACTTTATAAGCGTTGTTACATTATGATATAATTGGCAACAACGATTTACATACATGGCCACACTTTTAAAATATGTTATTTTAAAATTGTAAAAACAACACATTACAAGTGTGACCTTAAACTTTTCACTAAAATAACATATTCCCTCTAACATTTTCAAGAGCCCGCTAACATTTTTATTTGGGAAAAAAATAAGTCATAAGGTACAATTTTTTTTGAAGAAAGAACGCTCAGCTCAACTCATTGAAGAAATCCCCAATTTCTTGAAGAAAGAACGCTCAACTCGGTTCAGCTCATTGAAGTTCCAAATCTGAAATTTTTCACAAAGAAAATTGAAGAATTGAAGAATGGTTTCAAAATTAACAGGTATTCCTTAGTCAATGCATAAAGTACAATTTTTTGTCAAAGCAAATTGTAGAATGGTTTCAAAATTTCATTTTTTATCTCTGACATGCGAAAATTCATGATGATTTTTTTTCTATTTTTCTTCAATAACAGAACAAAAATGCTTAAATTAAGAAGATGATTTCTTAAAGCTTTATTACATTGAAAGGATTTTGTTGGAATAAGGTTTATCAGGTAGAAATTTTATCTTTAAAAGTCAAAATTTATGGGATCTGGGTTTATTGCTTGCGTGTGGTTACATATTTAGCATTAGGGTTTTTGATATTCTTGTCTTTGTTGATACGTTTTTTTTTATATTTGGGAGTATAGCTCGTAGTTCTATTACCTACATCAGTTGATTCTTTGCCCTGTGCATATATCACTAAATAAGTATGAGAATTTCTTTTTGATTAGACTAATAAACTGATTAGGGCTGAAATAGTCAATGATAATGTAGGTTTCATGTAAATCTTTTAAGCATTATGTTTTTGTTGTTTCGCCTTTATTAGTTTCTGAATCTAAAGGTTCGTAGATTGACTAGAAGAGATTTTATCAGTAAGAAACAAGGAGACCATAACAATCAAGACTAAGTCACTAAGATAGTAGGCGTTGTTTACCGAAGACTAGAAAAATGACTACAATATTGCCTAGTAATAATGATTGATTCTTGGTTTGCCAAAAGAATTAACAAAAGTAGGCAACAGTACTAGAGTGTCTAACATTGTTGTAAAAAATGTATACACCTGCAAAGATACTTGTGATACATGAACAATAAGAAAGGAAACATTATATATTATATATATGAGAGTGTCCTTGCTAGGAGAAGCTTTAGTATCTCTTGCTATGGCAGGTGATAATTTGCGTATGAAGTTGTTATACCTTGAAAATAGAGGTAGAATGTAATGTTTCTGCCTACTTTTCCTCTTAAAGTTATACTCTTGTTTCTTAAGATCCAAGCCATTGTATATGATCTTCCTCTTAGTTTCCTCATGCTCCCTTTCTGATAGCCTATGTTTAGATTTCATATTTAATAACCAGTCTTATTTGCTATGGAAGTTTTATGTTATTTTTGATCTGTCAGATGGAGAGAAAATCGAGGATTAGTTACACTTTCACAGTAGCAGTCTAGCTTTAGACACTTATCCATGTCACTGATAGTTCTCTTAAGACTTAAGTCTATTTCAAGCAGTCTCCTAGTCCAAGGAATGGTGTGGTAACGTTTTGTTAAAAGTGCAACTAATTAACCTACACCTGCTTCAACTCCAGTCTAGTACTAGGAGTGATCTAATGTCCCTCCTTTTTTTCCTTATTCTTTTTTTTAATTTAATAACGAGTAACCTTATGTATCTCTTTTTTCCCTCGTAAGTTATAGATCTCCATATTTTCTATAAATTTATTTGTAATCTCGTGATGAAGAACTGTTCGATCACTATGTTGAATTACTCACACTCACATCTTTTACTATTCCTAATCTCATACTGATGATTATCCCGTTATGTTGGGATGGATATCTTTAATTTTATTCCCTGTATGAAGTTATTGTTAAGAACATTCTGTTTTTGCTTATTGTTCATTCTTAATGTTGAAAATATTTGTTTCAGCTTATTGTCCATCCAACTCGCTTTGAGAATAGCATTTGTACTATATCATGCATTTTTCATACTTAGAACACGTATGATTCATATAGTTAAAGCAATAATCAAGAGGGACTTTGGAGATAAGGGCTTCTTTTCTTTATGGATACGGAGAGACTTTACAGATAAGTAGATGTTACAAAGTAATTTTCTTGTATATGTTTTTTGTGAATTTAAATTACTTGGTATGAATAATTAGTTAGGTAAATGTAAGTATCATGAGGGGAAAATCATAGAAACTTGAACAAGCTTTAAGCATTTATTCTACCTAAGCAATGTAAATTGGTTAGTTTATTGAATGAACACATATCATATAATTAAGTAAAGTAAAGTAAAATGAGCTACAAAATTAAGAAAATTTGAACAATTCTAAGGTATTGAGCATGCTAATCTTTTGAATTCTAAGGTATTGAGCATGTTAATCTTTTGAATTATAAGGCATTGAGCATGTTAATCTTTTGAACTGTACTTAAGGATATTGGTTGTTGTTTGACAGATGAGTTTCTTTTTTTTCCTTTTTCCTTTTCTTTCAGACTCATAAAACCCCTCCAAAGCCTTGCAGAAAGTCGAGGAATTGCTCTATTTGCAGTCGATGAAGTTCACTATGTTTCTAAGTGGGGCCGTGATTTTCGACCAGATTACAGGTTTTATTCTTTTATTTGTTTGATAAATCAGACTAATACTATTATTTGGAATTGGTTTTTTCAGTTGAAGCTCAAGGAGCCTTTATGTTTCTGTTGCTTCTGACAAGCAAATTTCGACTTTTTTCCCCTCATTAATCTAGTAACACACCACAAAAGTTCCTTGAATTTTGTTATCATTCTATTATGAAGATAGTGCTTGCACTGTACACGTGGTCTTTTGCTAGACCAGGCAATCAAATTACACCTGACTCTAGTATGTCCCATTTATTTCCTAGTAATCTCTCTAATTCAATTATATGGACTAGTTTATCAGTTGAGCGTAGGTATGGTTCTTAATATATCATGCTAATTAACTGATAAGAAAATACCATGCATATGACTAAACAAACTCCTCAGATATATCTCTTATCAACTTTATTCTAGCCAAGCAAAAGCTGCAGGAAAATTTGACACAAATTTTCCAAGTATCATAGGTGTTTATCATCTATTTTGAAAGAGAACTTTAGAATGGATACCATAGAGTTTCTGAAATTTTGACATTCCGATCACGGCACTGAATGCTACTGCCACTGCTCGTGTTTGAGAAAACATTCTGCAGTCATTGCACATGTCAAAGGCAACAAAAATTGTTCTCCCTTTGTTTTTCGGGCCAAATCTCCAATTTTTAGTAAGATAATCTAACATCATGCTACAGTAATTATTTTGGTTTGGTATTCCTTGCATGTCCTGCATTTGCATTTTCTGCACCATTTCATTCTTCGCTTTCTTTCTCTTACTTTTCCTTATTTTGTTTGATGTGTTTGTGTGTGTATGTGGGGGTTTGGGGGGGGGGGGGGGGGATTTTTGAGAACACATTGTTCTATTGCTCACAAATATTTCTAGACCAAGAGTGCTAATAACCTCTTGCAGGAAGCAGAGAAGAAATTTTATTGCTCTTGCAAGCAGTATTCAAACAATTTTGAAGTATATTGTGATTCAGGAAAGCAAAACAAAGTCCACTAACATAGACATCCGTTTGCTTGATGAAAGCACTAAGTTTATTGGGTTAGCGATTTTGTAATTGAGACGAAAAGTTCAAGATGTATCCAAGACCAAGGGTTCTAATAACATATTGCAGGAAGAGAAAAAATTTCATCTTTTTTTCAACTAGTGTACCAGATATCATAGAGGATGTTGCGATTGAGGAGAGCAAAACAAAGTCCACTAATGCCGACACTACTTTGCCTCATGAATGCACTATTTTTGCATCTGAAACAAGGAGTCGGCAGATGTATCCATGACCAAAAGTGCTGATAACATACTGTAGAAAGAGGAGAAGGAATTCATTTGCTCTTGCAAGCACTATACCAACAATTGTGGAGGATGCCGTGATTGAAAAGAGCAAAATAAAATCCGCTAATGTGGACATCATTTTGCTTCAGCAGTGAGTTTATTGAGGTTAATGATTTTGCCATTGTTACATGGAGTCAACAAGTACATCCAAGACTGAGAGTACTAATAACCTATTTTAGAAAGAGGAGAAGGAATTTCAGTTGTCTTAGAAACAGTTTACCAGCACTCGTGGAGAATGTTGGCACTTGTGCTTTTGGGTCTTCAACCAATGAATTTTTTTATGGGGAAAGACAATCTTTAGCCTTTTCCTGTTATAGTTTCTTTCATTCATAGCTTTCAACACAGTATAACTTAGAATGTTATGCAGGATCAATCCCATTGCATTGATATTGTTTCCCTGTTATTGGTAAGAAGAGAAGCAAGCCTATTATTTTGAAGAAGCTTAAAATATTATGGGAGAAATTTGAACCAGATCTTCCATGGGAGAGGGGTGAATATGATGAATCACACACACTTCTATTGGACGATTCTCCTCATAAGGCCTTGAGTAATCTAGTGAGTATTAACCCTTTCTTTGTTGCTGGGAAACTTTCTCCATGATCTTTAAGTAAATGATTTTGCACTGTGTTTTATCATTTTCAGCCAAACACACTAGGAAAGAAACATAAGTATATCAAAATTTCTTTCTAAATTTGGGATCAAGGCTAATGCTTACAATGCTAAGGTACTATGTATCCTATAGGTTAAAGTTATTGTATAGCTCTCCCTATGATTTTATTGATGTTAAGTTTACTTCGCCACCAAATTTTAATTGTTTGAAGGACTTCAGATAATTTTGCATGGTCGCATGATGTAGGGGCATGCCTTTTAAGATGCAAAATACCATAGTTGTGAAAGTGGACTAAAGGTGATCATCAGCATGTTGTTCAATTGGTTTGCTTTCATGTAATTTAGGTATAACTAGTCTCTGTGATATTATGCGTGGTAGATGATTGCTGGATTGGAGTCAAGGTCTAAAAATTTCACTGCCCAAGCCTTTGGACATATCTTCCACTTTTATGCAACAGACCTATTTTTAACCCAACTTCTCGAATACAACCTCGCAACTCTCAAAAACAAAATCAAACCATGCAAAACTAAAATTCAAACAAGACCCATAACACCCATTGCCCCGGGATACTCAGACTTCTCCTGGTTTTGCCAAATTTGGCTAATGGATGACATTTTCCCTTAAAAACGAAGTCACCCGCTCTATCATAAGGCAAATTACATCATTTGGCACGAATACGGGCTACTCAGACTTCACCCAACCAAGCTAAATAACAAGCAAGCATAACCCCATAAAATTTACTTCATTTTAAAGCACAAAAAGACGGGAATTTAACATTGAAAACATTACGGACAAGATTATCAAATTACAAACAGGCATTCAAACATTCTAATCCTATCAGAGAGGCCCAGCACACATCATCAACATAATAATGCTTGCATAAGAGTACAAATTACTAAAAATAAATGTGGAATTCAGGAAACCAACCTTAAATGCCGATAAAAATAAGATTGAAAACCTAAGCGGTAATGCAATCCAAATCCAAGCACCAATTGATCAACTAAAATACTTATAGAGTTCAGAAATATCGAAAATACTAAATAGGTGCGAGTTTGGGAAAATGAGAAATGAGGGAAGGTGAAGAGATTGAAAGTTTAAACCTTTGGCCTTTTAATGAACCATCCAGTTCTCTCCGAGTCGACGACGTTAGTCGTGGTCGCTGATCCACTCGCCAACTTGCCAAGTGGATACTTACCTCGCCGAGTTTTACAGGATCTCTAGTTAAACTGGGGGTCCAAACAGCGGTATAGATCGTAATCGCCGACCTCTTTGGCGATGCGCCAATTGGATTATTTGTTCGCCAACCTGCACTTTTCAAACACTTTCCGCACTTTAACTTGCACAATTCACACACCATTTTTTACCACGAAAAAAGTAAAGCAATAAAAGGATCTTGGGTTACCTCCCAAGCAACGCCTTAGTTAACGTCGTGGCACGACGCAATTCCCCAATTAAGTTCCATTAGTGAGGTTTGCCTCATTTTCATAAGAAAACCCCCCTTTTGGTTTTGGGTAGAGGTCATTTAGCACTTGGTCCATTTAGGACCCTAGTAGCTGAATGAGCATGGAATGTGAGGTCGTCATTTGATTCAGCATCAATACATTTTCTCTTATCTCCTCCAACACTCTGTCGTGTTCTTCGACTTTATGTAGAATGAGTAAGAGGACCTCTTCAATTTTCCCGCTCTCTTGCTTTTTCATCTTTCGATGCTCATGAGGGGGAATGTACATGTCCATCTTTTTGGACAGTACCTCCAAGTCCTTGACCTTTTGGGCCAAGATATCTAGCTGACCCAACAATATGGCCAAGTGTTGGTCCTTATCATTCTTCTTGTTGGTTTTGGCCACACAATCAAGGAGTTGGGATGCGGTCTCATAAGAGTGTGGCATTAAGCAGCCCGAAGAGAGTTGGTCAGCCATTATTTTATTTTTGGGGCTGAGACCCTGGTAGAAACATTCCAGAAGTAGTTTATCTGTAATCTCATGAGTTGGGCACTGCTGGAATAGGATTTTAAACCTTTGCCACAACTCATACCTGGACTCACCCTCTAATTGCTTGAAATTTAGGATGTTATCCCCAAACATCATCAATCTCGTAGAAGGGTGATCTATTAGGTTATTATTGCTATCAACTATGCTCCAAGTCTCGGCTCAAACCATCAACACACAAACCAAAACTAAAAATTAGGTAAGTATCACTACAACTAACAAGAGCGAAATTCAACTTGACTAAAAATTCTCAATTAACACCACTCCCCGGTAGCAGCGCCATTTGATTTGACATATCTGGCGCTTCATCCAATACTAAGCATCCATGGTCGTTCAATAGTAATATAACCCAACTAGTGAGTTCGGGCCGAGTCCCAAGGGAGCGGTTTGTAATCGAGAATTAACAGATAAGAAAGAACTTCGCTCAAGTCAATTATAGCTAAAGACTTATACGAAGAAAAACATATCAAGTTAAAGGGTGACACAAGTGTCAATTATCGAAGGGGTTTTTGTAGTCAATTATCAACTAGAAGCAGTAAATAATATAGAAATATGAATATGGAGATGGAATTCTTGGGATATGATAGGAATATGGGCAAATATAAACAACCGGTAAATGTTATTAATAGTAAATCGTTGTAAATTGGTAACTAAGCTAAACTTTAGTTGGGGTAAATTTTCTCTCGAACAATTTACCCCGAATCAAATCGGTTTTTCTCGAACACCAATAAGCGGCAATGAAGCACAGCCTTCGCCTTAGTCCATTCACTCTCTCGAGCTGAATGTGTAGGAGAGGGTTTAGGATTCACTCTCTTGAGTTGAACCCACGACAATCCAATAACCACAGACTATCGATTCAATAGTTTTGGTTTTGAAACCTCTCTCTCGAGAAAGTTAAAAACACAAAGATAAAATTGTATTTGCAACTACAACCTCATTAAATTCAAACACAACTACTGAACGATATCACCTTTAAACATCAAATTAATTATCTATTAGCAATACCCAGCAGTAAATTCAACCCATATTCACATAATCACACCCCAAAAATTGAGGTTTCAGCTAGACATAGTAAAGAGATAGAAATTGATATCGAAAATTGTTTCCATCAAATGGGTACCATAGATATTGTCTTTACACACGTCTAAGATGAAGAATCTTCAATACCCACTTCCAATTGCTTAGAAATAGAAATCTTCAAAGCTAAGGAACAAAGTCTCCAAAACTCTAAGTTCTTAAAACTGAAAATAATGTTTGATATTCTAAAATTTGTTATTGATTGCATGCTAAACTAAAAATTCAAAAAAGTATTTATAGTTGTCAAAAAGTGTGTTACGAAGGACCACTCGGCACAGTTAGTCGAGATCGCCGATCCACTCGGTGATCCGCCCTTTGGTCTGGTTTATCGCCTTCTGCATTGGCCTTCAGTAAATTGAAGTTTTGTAACATTGGGCGATGGAGTACTGTATCGCGGAATCATTCGGCGACTCCCCAACTGCTCTTTTATCTCGCCGACTCAATTTTCTCCTTCAGAACTTGGCACACTGGAACATTAGGCGAGACCATAGCCATTCGGTGACTCGCCTAATGGTTTAGGCGATTCTCAGGCCATCTTTTCTTTATTCTTTTCAGTTGCCTTGTTCCTTTCTGCCTAACAGTGTCCATGATTTGTCTCTAACTCCAAATACTCAAGGATTTTCTATAGAGTCCAAATTGTGGACTCATCAAGTATGAGGAGATCTTTTAAAAGCTCAAGACCTTGTTGATTTCGGCTCTTGTTTTGACCTTACCCAAAGAGGGTGTAGATTTCACCATTTATTGTAATGCTTCTGGAGTTGGTTAGGCAATGTTATGATGCAAAAAGGTAAGGTGATAGCCTATACTTATAGACACTTGAACATTCATGAGAAGACCTAACCTACTCATGACTTTGAGTTAGCGTTTGTAGTGTTTGTGCTTAAGTTATAGTAGCATTATCAGTATGGGGTGCATTGTGAGGTCTTCACTAATCATCAGACTCTTCAGTACATCTTCAATCAGAGGGGTCTGAACTTAAGGCAACGCAGATGGCTTGAGCTAATAAGGGACTATGATATCACTATCTTGTATCATCCATGTATGGACAATGTGGTGGCCAATGCTTTGAGTAGGAAAACTTCTAGCATGGGGACTCTTGCCACTATCAGCGTGGAGGAGAGACCATTATCTAGAGATGTTCATAGGTTAGCCAACAGTATTTTCTGGTTGCAAATTTTTAAGGAGACTGGTTGATTGCTTTCATAGAGGCTCATTCTTCCTTAGTTGAGCAGATGCATGAGTGCCAGTTTGATGACGAACAATTGTGTCTCATTTGAGACAATGTGATGAGAGGTGAAGCCAAAGAGGTTATCCTTGATTTTGAGGGTGTCTTGAGAATTGGGGACAGGGTCTGTGTGCCGAAGGTGGGTGAGTTGATTAGATTGATTCTTGAGGAGGCCTATTGTTCACGATATTCCATCCATCCAGGAGGGTGACGATGTATCATAATCTGAGTCAGTAATAATGGTGGTGTGGCATGGAAAGATATATTGCAGACTTTGTTTCCAAGTGCTTGACTTACCAACAGGTCAAGTGTGAGTTGTAACACCTCAAATTTGAAAAGATTGAAAATTGTTGCATTTTCCTAAAACTAGTGCCAGTATCAATGGAGACACCGACGTTCAGTGGTCTTGATTACGGGATGTAGGTGGAGCTGTGGGTGGAAAGTACAATTTATTTAAAAATGTCAAAATCCAAGTACTTTTATACGGTTCACCATGACGGTTTGTCATCTAATGTACGAGTCGTAGGTAGGTCCCGTAGGAGAGTCCTAGACTTAGAGAAATTTTAGGATTGAATTTGGGAAACACGACTGTGGTGTACGGTCTGTAGGTGGACCCACGGACCGTACATAGGGTCCCGTCATTGGGGGTCCAAATATGGTGGTATCTGATCCCACCAACGGTCAACCAGGATGGTCCATGGAAGGACCTACGTACCATAGGTCAGGTCGTTGGTGAGGGTTTGGTAGTTATTTTAGAGGGGATTTTGAGTCTTTTCCTAATTATTCCAACCCAATATTATGTCATTTTACCTCCTATTATAACCCCTATATAAACATTTTTACCCCCAAATTTCCCCAATTAAACTCATTCTTCTAAATTCTCAAAGTTGATCAAAGTTCTTCCCCAAATATTTCTCTCTCAAAAAAACTTGAAGAAGAAGGCTAGGTTTTCAAGGTCAAGTCTCCAATTTCACCATTGATTGCAAGGTTTTGGCAACAATGTATGATAGTATTCACCTATGGAGTCCTTTCTTCCATAGGGTTCCTGAATTCTCTAATTTTGTAAGGTAGAATCTCCAATGGAAGTTAAGGTTTTTACTCAATCTCATGAGTTTTTTCCAATTACGATCTAATTGATTGTTTTATGTCTTTTTATGCATGAATTGAAGAAATTGCAAGTTTATGAATTGAATTCCCATGAACCCATATGAAATCCATGATTTCTAGACTATGGTCATATGACGAAATTTTTGAGCTATGAAAGATGAATTACGAAGATATGCATGTTCTTTATGAAATTGATGAAAATGTTTTAAGGATGCTTTGAGAGTGAAGTATGAATGTGATTTTTGTTGTTGTGAAAGGATTTCTCACATACTACTCATAACATGATTGTGAAAGGATTTTCTCACATAAAGGATTCATAAGGTTGAAAGTTTTTCCCACCTAAGATGAATCAAGTTATGGAGCTATTCTAATGATAATGAGGCAAGCGGCGATTACCCGTGTCCTCTAATGATAGGACAATCAACGAATACCCATGTCTCATGAATGTTAAGATAAGATAAGACTAATGACTTTATGTGGTATTTATGCTTAGCACCGAGTGAAGAAGTGGAGATTACCCATGTCCCATAAACTTTGTGTTACCATAGGTTTGTCTAGATAGACATTAACTAGTAGATCCACATAAGCTAGAAGTTTATGGTTCTTACCTTGGCAAGTAAGAACACCTTTTTTCGGCATGGGGTAGACACTAGATTCCATGTTATAGCTCACATGGTCTCTACATGTCGATTAAAGGTAAATCTCCCACAATAATGAACTAATGTTACTTCAAGAAGTATCTCACATGTGTTTTTAAGATGATTCCTACTTGCATTTACTATGATCACAGTTATGTTTCTAACTTTTTTATCTTATGTTTTAGACTTGGTCTTCGCATGAAATGAAAAGTCCTTTTTAGCATGATTTCATATATTTTATGCATTGTTATCATACTTAGTACATTCCATGTACTAACACATACTCTTGCCTACATTGTTTAACTAATGTAGGGTCTGACGTTCCCACTCTGCGTCTATGTGGCTTGTGATCACTTTAGTAGATTTGAAGATTGGTGAATCCTCATGTTTCGAAGACCAAGCCCTTTATTGCTTATTGTCTTTTCTTTTCAGTATTGTATGTGATGCATGGGTTATGTTCCAATCCCTCTTGATGTACTAGATGGCTTTGAGACTATGTTAAACTTCCCCTATATTTTATCAACTATTAGGTTTTGAAATGGTATTTTAAATTTCTTGGTTTTCTTATCTTGTATGATGTATGCTAAGTGGCTTGTGTAGGGCCTCTCAGGGTCCTATACGACATGTTACGCCTAGGGTATACTTTGGGTCCTGACAAACTTGGTATTCAGAGCACAAGGTTTTGAAAGGTCCTATGAAATCTCATAAGCCACGTTGAGTAAAGTTTTGTTCATGAGTGTGAAAAGCTCCACATTTATGAATGAGAGGCTATAAGATGTTTAAGAAACTCACTTCTTTCATTACTCTAAAGTCGTGCGATAGAGTTTAACTCTATAATATTTCTCTCATAATCCCCATTCGATACTTTTCAGGATATGGCCACTCGAAAGGCATATACTAAAAGGAATGCGGGAGAGAATGTGGAACGATAAGCCCCTCAAGCTCCTAAAGTTCAGGTCGAACCTTTGGCTAAACAAGTGACTAATGCGAAGTTTAGGGATGCTTTTCAAGTGTTGGCTCAAGCCATGACAGCTCAAGCCAATAGGGAGGTTCTCGTCCCCGTGAACCCAAATGTGGTTACGGCGGCAACTAGAGTAAGAGACTTCACTAGAATGAATCCTCTGGAGTTTCATGGTTCTAAGGTTGAGGAATATCCTCAAGAGTTCATTGATGAAATGTATAAGGTGTTGATGATCATGGGAGTGACGTCGATGGAAAAGGCAGAATTGGCCGCTTACCAACTCAAAGGTGTTGCTCAAATATGGTTCAACCAATGGAAGGAAGAAAGGGCAGTTGATGTGGGTCCTCTTGATTGGGAAAAGTTTAAGGTTCCTTTCCTTGATAGGTTCTTTCCCCTTGAAATGAGGGAGGCAAAGGTACTTGAATTCATTAATCTTCGTCAAGGAAGTATGAGTGTGAAGGAATATGATTTGAAGTTCACACAATTGTCTCGATATGTGTAACGACCCGAGAGCACCCCCTAGTCGTAACACGGCGTACTCGAGTTCTTCAATGGAGTCTCGAGTTGAGAGAGTTTTGAAAGAAAATTTTGGGAGGGAAAAGAATTGGGTTATGTTTTGGGTTCTTGACTTGTGGTGAATTAATGGATTAGTTTAGGGTCCTATAAGCTTATATAGTCCATTAATTAACCACCTAACCGACCTCCCTTAACCCCTACTTAATAACAAATTAAAACATTAACCCCCTTCGCAACTAAAAACTTCATAAAACTGGCAGCATCTACGCCCTCCACCTATGGACCGTAGGTGGAGTTACGGACCGTCGTTTGGCCTTCGTAGTTCTGACAGTTCTTCACTATTTCGACCATAACTTTTTACTCCGACATCGGAATAGGGCAAACTCGGTGGCGTTGGAAAGAGAACTCAGAGACCTTTCATTGGATAAGTAGTGTCCCACCTAATTCAATTTGAGCTATGAGATATGACCATCTAAAGTTGACTATCACTCCTAACTTAAAACTAAAACTCTTTTTAGGGGACTGTTTTGAGGGTCTAGGTTCTAAATGAATTCATGACTTAGCTTAAGGTCTTTCTAGCTTATAAAGGTGAGAAATCAACTAGCTAAACAACCCCTTAAGCCCTTAGTCCATTAACTAACTTAATCACTAATCACCAACTTAAGACTAGAAGGCTGGAAATTGGCAGCACCTACGGCCACCCACTTACGGACCGTAAGTGGAGTTACGGCCCGTGCTGTGCTCTCGTCATTTCGTTCAGAGAGGGGGATTGGGGAGTTCTTGGTGGGGAGACTAAGTCTCAACCCACGAGACCTACCTACGGGGCGTAGGTCAAGTGACGGCCCGTCACTGCCCTTCGTAGGTCAAGCTGTTTTTTGACAGCTTTTGGCCAAAGGTTGGGTCCTCCACAAGGACCCCTTGGGTGGTCCTTGGGGGGTCGTACCTGGTCGTTTGGACCCTAAACATGTCCATCTATGAATAATAGTCACTCCTATGGGTTTTAGACCTCAAACAACACACCAAACACCACGACAAGACAGTAGCACCAAAGACTAGTTTCCGGATGTCATGGTCGTTTCATCACATTTGACCTCTAAAGTCACCAAACTAACTTCACTAGACATTTTTCATCATTTAAACATGTTTCCAACCATAAACTAACATGTGAGGCTCTAGGTAAACCTAATAGATTCAGTCAAGCCTTAGCTAAGTCTTACTAGTTTCGTACGGGGAGTTACAATATCCCCTCTAAGACCATTTCGAAACCTTATGCTCTGATACCAAGTTTGTAACGACCCGAGAGCACCCCCTAGTCGTAACACGGCGTACTCGACCTCTCGAAGCGCTTATACAAGCCTTTAGCATATCATGAACATTAAAGCATATGAAAATAGCGGAAAATTTAAAACTTTTCTTTACAATCGAAGTCATCTCAAATCATCTATAACATTTATAATAGCAACTCTTTCATAACAACTTAGGGACACGGCCCTTACATAATAATTATTAGGGACACGACCCTTACACAAGTCTAAAGACATAAAACATAAAGACATAATGACATAAGAGTACAAGGTAGGTTCATCCTCGAAACTATGAGGACTCCCTAAGTCTTCATTCCCAAGCTCCTTAGAAACCTAACTTCCAAGCATAAGACATCACATCACCAAACCCTACACTTTGTAAAAATGTAGGAGAAATATGGGTTAGTACAACACACGTACTAAGTAGGGAAGCCATGCATAAAAACCATTAAACATGCTTAAAAGGGACATTTAGTTAAAACCATGCTTTATGCACTTTTGAACATCTTCTTAAAAGAGTTGGAGAATCACAAGTCACAAGCAATTCGCATATAGTTCATCAAAGCACAAAGGATAATAACATCACCATATGCATAGTCTCTAATCATAGTCATAGTGCACATATCACTCATTACAAGACATAATAGTCATGCATAGTCAATATCAAGGTCATTGCATCATAATAGAATCATCACATAAGTAACCCTAGGTTCTACTTATGCAATGCATAGGTGGGGTCCATAGTCCTACTTACACTAAGTATTACCTTTGGATCACCATGCTATATTTATCATACATTAGTCTTATCCATAGGACATATACATAGTAAGGTGGCATTCACAAACATTAGTTCATATCAAGAAAAGTCAATCATTAACATAATACAATTAAACCATGCATTACTCATAATCTTCATAATAAGATCGAACAACACCATTAAGTCATAGTTCATACAACATGTTCATTTCACACATCTTAGTCATAATTCAAATAGTCCATATCATAGGTAAACCATCTTCATAATGATCATACATAACATAGCTTCAATATACATAAGTCATAATCATCATAATCATAAGAGAAATCATCCCTTAGGATCCCACAAGTGCAATGTGCAAGAGAAGTCCCATACCCTCCCTTACACTATGTAGAAACCCTTAAGAAAGCCCTAGTAAGAGTTCACACCTTTCATACCTTCATTTACTTTTACATTAGGGAGATATTGCCATAACCGACATAAACCATGAGAGCTACATGGAATCCGGTGTTCTACTCCCACACCGAAAAGAGAAGGTTAACACTTGCCTAAGGTGTAACCATTCGTACATAGCTATCTAGGTGGATCCACTAAGCTAGAGTCCTATGTGGGCACATAGTTAAGGGTCAAGGAGATTGCTTCTAGAAATCCTAACTTACTAAACGTGGGGATTTCCATCTCATGAGACAACACATATCGTGGGTAATCCGAACTTCCTAAACGTGAGGAAACCCATGTGGGGAGCCGGACTTACTAAACGGGTGACCCCCATCTCATTTACATGCCCTTTCGGTGCTAAGCATATAATTCCCTTTTGTAATCATCTTTAGTCATCACATAAGTTCACATTAGCCTTTACTAGACTCTTATGTAGACATCTTACCATAATAGCTCATATGTATTCTTAATTGAGTAACAATCCTTTCACCTTAGAAACACTTAGCAAGTGAGTAAACCTTTCACTTTACATTACATTATAATCATGAGAACTACCTTTCAATCATATAACAATCATACCATAACATACATACATACTTCATAGCTAATTCAAGTGTAGAGGGTTAAGGATGAGGAAACTAGGTCATCAACACCACAACAACACATTAGGCATATCATCATTACAATCTAAGTAATTCACCTTTCATCAAGAACCTTCATCATGTGAGAATGACCTTTCATATTATCATACCATGCATAACATAGACTAGTTTAGAGTACAATTGAGGAAATCTTTTAAGAGACTCACATTCATTACATTAGTCAATAGCTTCATTTATTCATATGTGTGTGTACATATGTGAGAAAGACTTTCACATAAAACACCTTTACTCATAGCATGTTGATATTGTGTTAATATGAATTACCTTCAATTCAACATAACAACAATAATACCAACATCTCACAACATTCATACTTGCATTGCATCTCATCATAACACGCTCAATTACCAACTAGGGTTAGAGGGAAGAGGGAACCATCATCCAACTTCATCATACATAAATTAAGCAAGTACATTCAACAATACATAAAGAATAACATTGATATCATCTCTTCATAGCCTTGAAGGCCCCATTCAAGACTTAACCCTAATTCCATAGTAATCATACATAATTTAGGGTAATATCATCATACAAACATGAATTACATAACATTACATTCAATTCATAGCCTTCAATTAATATCTAACACAAACTAGGGTTAGAATTGGAGGAAGAAGGGGAAATCATGGGTCTTGTGGGGAATTGTAAAAAAAACCATAAGTTTTACATGAATTCATCCACAAACATTCATATATAATCATAAATAACCATTATATATTAATGGAATCAACTTTGGAAAGAGACCGACGAAATTGCATTGAAATCTACAATTTGGGGGATTTTGAAAACCATCTTTGGAAGGACCTCTTAGGGAAAGGGATCCCAAGAGTAAAGAGCAACCATACCTTAGTTAAACACTATGAATTTCGTGTGAAACCTCCCATCTACAAGCCCTTTCTAAGCTCCTTCCAAGTTCTTCAATGGAGTCTCGAGTTGAGAGAGTTTTGAGAGAGAATTTTGGGAGGGAAAAGAATTGGGTTATGTTTTGGGGTCTTGACTTGTGGTGAATTAATGGATTAGTTTAGGGTCCTATAAGCTTATATAGTCCATTAATTAACCACCTAACCGACCTCCCTTAACCCCTACTTAATAACAAATTAAAACATTAACCCCCTTCGTAACTAAAAACTTCATAAAACTGGCAGCATCTACGCTCTCCACCTACGGACCGTAGGTGGAGTTACGGACCGTCGTTTGGCCTTCGTAGTTCTGACAGTTCTTCACTATTTCGACCGTAAGTTTTTACTCCGGGATCGGAATAGGTCAAACTCGGTGGCGTTGCAAAGAGAACTCAGAGACCTTTCATTGGATAGGTAGTGACCCACCTAATTCAATTTCAGCTATGAGATATGACCATCTAAAGTTGACCCTCACTCCTAACTTAAAACTAAAACTATTTTTAGGGGACTGTTTTGAGGGTCTAGGTTCTAAATGATTTCATGTCTTAGTTTAAGGTCTTGCTAGCTTATAAAGGTGAGCAATCAACTAGCTAAACAACCCCTTAATCCCTTAGTCCATTAACTAACTTAATCCCTAATCACCAACTTAAGACTAGAAGGCTGGAAATTCGCAGCACCTACGGCCACCCACTTACGGACCGTAAGTGGAGTTACGGCCCGTGCTGTGCTCTCGTCATTTGGTTCAGAGAGGGGGATTGGGGAGTTCTTGGTGGGGAGACTAAGTCTCAACCCACGAGACCTACCTACTAGGCGTAGGTCAAGTGACGGCCCGTCACTGCCTTTCGTAGGTCAAGCTATTTTTACACAGCTTCTGGCCAAAGGTTGGGTCCTCCTCAAGGACCCCTTGGGTGGTCCTTGGGGGGTCGTACCTGGTCGTTTGGACCCTAAACATGTCCATCTATGAATAATAGTCACTCTTATGGGTTTTAGACCTCGAACAACACACCAAACACCACGACAAGACACTAGCACCAAAGACTAGTTTCCGGATGTCATGGTCTTTTCTTGACGTTTGACCTCTAAAGTCACCAAACTAACTGTACTAGCCATTTTTCATCATTTATACATGTTTCCAACCATAAACTAACATGTGAGGCTCTAGGTCAACCTAATAGATTCAGTCAAGCCTTAGCTAGGTCTTACTAGTTTCGTACGGGGCGTTACAATATGCTCCTACATGTCAACTACAAAGAGCAAGTTACTTCTCCAAGATTGACCTCCGGTTGGGTTATCACCAATTGAGGGTGAAAGAGGAAGACGTTCAAAAAATGGCTTTTCAAATTTGGTATGGTCATTATGAGATTTTGGTAAAGTCATTTAGTTTGACTAATGCTTCAACTAGGTTTATGGATTTGATTAATAAGGTGTTCAGACAATACCTTGAAATGTTAGTGATTGTGTTTATTAATGATATATTGATCTATTCAAGGATTGAAGATGAGCATACCAATCATTTGAGAATTGTGTTGCAAGTCCTCTAGGACCAACAACTCTTTGTAAAGTTTAGAAAATGTGAGTTTTGGTTAAGGTCCGCAACTTTTCTTGTCCATATTATTTTCGGTAAGGGTATTGAAAGAGAGATCCTAAAAAGACGGATAGCCTAGACCTCTATCCCCTTCAGATATTAGAAGTTTCTTGGGTTTAGATGGTTACTATATAAGGTTTATGTGAGGGTTTTCTTCTATTTTCTCTCCATTAACGGTATTGACCCAAAGAAGGTTAAGTTCATATGGTCGGAAGCATGCAAGAAGAGTTTCCAAGAATTGAAAGATAGACTTACTTGCGCTCCGGTGTTGATTTACCGGAAGGAACTGATAGATTTATTGTTTATTGTGAAGCTTCAAAAATTGGGTTAGGATGTGTTCTTATGCAAAATGGGAAAATCATTTCCTATGCCACAAGGCAACTTAAGGTGCATGAAAATAACTATCTCTACCCACAATTTAGAACTAGCGGCGGTTGTGTTTGCCCTAAAGATTTGGAGGCATTACTTGTACAGTATTCATGTAGATGTTTTTACCGACCACAAGAGTCTACAACATGTGTTTAAGTAGAAAGATCTAAATCTTCCCCAAAGAAGGTGGCTTTGGTTATTAAAGGATTACCACATAAGTGTCCTCTATCACCCCGGTAAAGCACATGTAGTGGCGGATGCTTTTCGTCAGTTATCAATGGGTAGTGTTGCTCATGTGGAGGAAGATAAGAAAGAATTAGTTTGAGAAATTCATAGATTGGCCTGATTGAGTGTTCGAGTGGTTGACTCTATCAAAGGTGGTGTTATGGTTCAGAATAGTCTTTTATGGCAGATGTGAAATCTAAGCAAGGTCTTGCCCAATCTTGATTGAATTGAAGGAAGTGGTGCTTAAACTGTCAGTAGAGGCTTTCTCACAAGGGGAGATGGGGTGCTTAGATATCAAGGTCGTTTGTGTGTTCCCGGTGTAGATGACTTAAGGGAGAAAATCTTATCAGAAGCTCATGGTTCTTGATATTCCATTCACCCGGGAACCACCTAGATGAACTGTGACTTGTAGAAGGTTTATTGGTGAAATGGGATCAAGAAGGATATCGCGAAATTTACGGCTAAGTGTTCTAATTGCCAATAAGTAACAGTTAAGCACCAAAATCCGAGAGGTTTATCCCAAGATATTAGTATTCCTACTTGGAACTGGGAAGATTTGAATATGGACTTTGTTGTTGGGTTACCTCGCACCCCGCAGCAACATGATTCGATTTGGGATATTGTAGATTGAATGACGAAATCAACTCATTTCATTCTCGTAAAGGCCTCTTATTCGGCGGAGGAATATGCCAAGTTGTACTTGAGAGAAATGGTTAGGTTGCATGGAGTGCCCTTATTTATTATCACCGATCATGGTACCCAATTCACCTCTCAGTTTTGGAAATATTTCCAAAAAAGCCTTGGTACTCATGTTAAGCTTAGTATGGTCTTTCATCCACAAATCGATGGACAAGCGCAGCGTACTATCCAAACTGTGGAAGATATGTTGAGAGCGTGTGTAATTGACTTCAAAGGTAATTAGGATGATCACTTGCCTTTGATTGAGTTTGCATACAATAATAGCTATCATTCAAGTATTGGTATGGCTCCATTTGAGGCTCTATATAGTAGGAGAAGTAGATCGCCAACATATTGGTTTGAAGTGGGTGAAGTCCCTTTGATAGGTCCCCGAGTTAGTGCATTAGGCTATGGAGAAAGTTCGTCTTATTAGAAAAAGGTTGAAAACAGCTCAAAGTCAGCAAAAGTCCTATGCCGATGTTAGAAGGAGACACCTTGAGTTTGAGGTAGATGATTGGGTCTACCTAAAAATCTCACCCTCGAAGGGTATGATGAGATTTTGGAAGAAAGGGAAACTAAGTCCCAACTATGTGGGCCCATATCAGATTTTGAAGTGAATTGGTATAGTTTCTTATGAACTTGATTTGCCTAATGATTTGGCGGCGGTGCATCCAGTTTTTCACGTCTCCTTATTGAACAAATGTGTTGGACATATGACATGCATAGTTCCCTTAGAAGGTTTGGGAGTTAAGGAGAATCTTTGTTATGAAGAAGTTTCGATTGAGATTTTAGGCCGAGAAGTTAAGAAGTTAAGAAGTTGAGAAACAAGGAAGTTGCTTTCGTAAAGGTTCTTTAGAGGAATCAGTTAGTTGAGGGTGCTACTTGGGAGGCCGAGGCCAGTATAATGTCCCACTATCCTCATCTCTTTCCCTCCGTCCGTACCCTAGCTTGATATATTCGATCCCTAATGATTTATTCTTTCAGTGCCATGTTTCTTGGATATTCCCATGATTTCCTTATTTATGCATGTTCATGAAAAGATTAAAAAAATTGAGAAAATGAGTTAAATTGATTGATTTCTTCATGTTTATGTGCATTTGAGTATGAGTTGCATATAGACCTCACGATATGATGTTTTTAACATGCTTATTGGAGTTAATGTTTCCTCCTCGGATATGTGCATTTATGTGATAACATTCATATTGGGATGTTAGGTTTATATTCCTACCCTCCGTATGATGTCTTGAACCCCATTCGAGGACAAATGTTCCAAAGGGGGAAATAATATAACACCTCATATTTGAAAAGATGGAAAAAGTGCAGATTTTTCCTAGAACTGGTGTCAGTACCAACGGAGCCACCGACGGTATGTGGTCTTGCTTACGGGAGGTAGGTGGAACTGTGGGTGGCAAGTCCAATATTTCTAAAAATGTCGAAATCCTAGAACTTTTATACGGTTCACTAGGACGGTCCATCATCCAATGTACGAGTCATATGTAGGTCTCGTAGGTGAGTCCCAGATTTAGAGAAATTTTAGGATAAAATATTAGGACCCAAGGTTGTGGTGTACGGTCCGTAGGTGGACCCATGAACCTTACATGGGTTCTCGATGTTTGGGGACCAAAGATGGTAGTCTCTGAACCTTACATGGGTTCTCTCTCTAAAAAGCATGAAGAAGAATGCTAGGATTTCAAGGTCAAGTTTCCAATTTCACCAGTGATTGCAAACTTTTGGCAACAAGGCATGATAGTATTCACCTATGGAGTTCTTTCCTCCATAGGGTTCCTAAATTTTCAAATTTTGTGAAGTAGAATCTCCAATGGAAGTTAGGGTTTTTACTCAATCTCATGGGTTATTTTCAATTATGACCTAATTGATTATTTTATGTCTTTTTATGCATGAATTGATGAAATTGCATGTTTCTAAGTTGAATTCCCATGAACCCATGTGAAATCCATGATTTCTAGACTATAATCATATGAAGAAGCTTTTGAGATATGGAAGATGAATTTATGAAGATATGCATGTTCTTTATGAAATGGATGAAAATGTTTTAAGGATGCTTTGAGAGTGAAGCATCAATGTGATTGTTGTTATTGTGAAAGGATTTCTCACATACAACTCATAACATGATTGTGAAAGGATTTTCTCACATAAAGGATTCATAAGGTTGAAAGGTTTTATCCCCTAAGATGAATCAAGTTAAGGAGCTATTCTAATGATAATGAGGCAAGTGGCGATTACCAGTGTCCTCTAATGATAAGACAAGCGGTGAATACCCATGTCTCATGACTGTTAAGATAAGATAAGCCTAATGACTATATCGTGCGATTTATGCTTAGCACTGAATGGACAAGTGGAAATTACCCATGTCCCATAAACTATGTGCCACCATAGATTTGTCTACATAGACATTAGATAGTAGATCCACTTAAGCTAGAAGTTCATGGTTCTTACCTTGGCAAGTAAGAACACCTCTTTTCGGTGTGGGGTAACACGGGATTCCATGTTATAGCTCCCATGGTCTCTACATGTCGGTTAAAGGTAAATCTCCCACAATAATGGACTAAAGTTACTTTATGAAGTATCTCACGTGTGTTTTTAAGATGATTCGTACTTGCATTTACTATGATCATGGTTATGTTTCTAATTCTTTTATCTTATATTTTTGACTTGGTCTTTGCATGACATGAAAAGACCTTTTAACATGACTTCATATCTTTTATGCATTGTTATCATACTTGGTCCATTCCATGAACTAACACGTACTCTTACCTACATTGTTTCACTAATGTAGGTTCCCACTCCGCATCTCTATTGCTTATGATCACTTTATTAGATTTCAAGATTGGTGAGTCCTCATGTTCCGAGGACCGAGCCCTTTATTGCTTATTGTCTTTTCTTTTCAGTATTGTATGTGATGCATGGGTTACGTCCCAATCACTCTCGATGTGCTAGATGACTTTGAGACTATGTTAGACTTTCGCTACATTTTATCAACTCTTACGTTTTGAAATTGTATTTTAAAATCTCTTGGTTTTCTATTATCTTATATGATGTATGATTGAAACGACCCCAAAAATGCCCGAAAATGTGCTTCGGAAACACCTATAATTGTAATTTCCATATATCTCAAAATCCGTGCATGATTTCGGAAATTCGACTTCATATTCTTATTCAGGGGGTCAAATCGAGTGGGAAATGAGTCTAACCCGAATTTTAGAACAACCGTATCAAAATTCGAAAATCGCAAAAAATGCGATTTTGAGGGTCAACTTTAAAGGGGCATATCTCTCAGCACACAAGGAACTGGAAGGAGCTCAAACTATCAAAATTAAATCTCTGTGAGTTAGCTTTCCAACGCAATTTGTTTCACCTCATTCTGAGTTAGGATGAAGGAGTTATGACCATTTTCGTAAAACCTGTCCGGCAGAAAATGCAAATTCCAGTAGCCGAAAACACTGTTCACCCGCCTCAATTTTTTTTCTAAGTGTTGGGACGTTTTTATAAAAAGGGGACATATCCATACTTAGTCATTTAACTTCAAAACATCCAAAAACTCTCTCTAAACCCTCTCCAAAAATTACACCAAGATCATCAACCAAATTCAAGGATCCCAAGCTTTAATTCCGGATTCAAGATTCAATCTCAAGCAATTCTCCATTCCAATCTTCATCAAGAATTCTCCAAAGTTGAGGTATGTGGGTTGATTGTGGAAACCTTCCTTTCCACAAGTCCAACCATTTATCCTCTATTTTACTTCAAGTTTATGGGTCCTTATGATCATTTATGAACTCTTGAATTATGGAATTATTACTACACATCCTATTATGGTCTATTTTTGTATATTATCATGAAATGGAATGATTATATGATGTTTATGGTTTTCATGCCTCAATGATCAAATTATGAAGGTTGTTATATATGTATATATATATGTATGTTGTTGGTGGGCTGTTTTATATGGATTTTGAAATTGGTTGGACTTAGTACTCTTGAAACACATGATTTTATTTACATGAACAAGTAGCCCACCATATGTTTGATAAAATGCCATTTAT
The DNA here is from genome assembly GCF_900185275.1 of Solanum verrucosum. NCBI lineage: Eukaryota > Viridiplantae > Streptophyta > Magnoliopsida > Solanales > Solanaceae > Solanum > Solanum verrucosum. The sequence continues at coordinate 738,983 of NW_026019916.1, read as the reverse complement.
AGAATTCTTATGAAATGGAAGGTCCAATGTACGTCCTATGAGTCGGATGATTATATAAGTATTGAAATGATGATGAAATGGATACATGTATATGATTTTCTCTATATAGTGTGTGAGTCGATCAAGCCTAGCTCGGGGGGTTGTAGGCCCGGGTAACCGTATCAAGGGGTTGGTACCTTGATTGCCTAGTACGGGGGGGTAGTAGGCCCGTATAACCGTATCGAGGGGTTTGTACCTTGGTTGCCTAGTACGGGGGGGTAGTAGGCCCGTATAACCGTATCGAGGGGTTTGTACCTTGGTTGCCTAGTACGGGGGGTAGTAGGCCCGTATAACCGTATCGAGGGGTTTGTACCTTGGTTGCCTAGTACGGGGGGTAGTAGGCCCGTATAACCATATTGAGGGGTTTGTACCTCTTTCGCCTCTCCAAGGGGGTGGTAGGCCTTGGAAATACTATATTGATGGTCACTCACTACACATATACTATGTCCTACTAAATATGATTTTTATATAAGCATCATTATACATATCATCTCATTAATATGCTATCTATCGGGTACGATTATGCATTTTTCCTACGATGTCCATCTATTGTAGCATTGCATTGCATCCCACATACTTAGTACATTCAAACGTACTAACGCATACTCTATGCCTACATGATGTCACCATGTAGGGACCGGAGCACCGCTTGACCATCCTCCTCCGCGTGGCTAATACGATTTCCTATCAAGGTTATTGGTGAGTCCTCCATTCCGGGGACGTTGCTCATGATCTTTTGCTATGTATAAGACTTTTCTTTTTAGTTATGTTTTGACTATGAGGGTGAGCCCGGTAGTTTGTCTTGGCCCCCGCTAAGTACTCATGTTTAGAGGTGGTGTTGGACAAGTTGTGTATTATGCTTGAGCTTGACTCATCTATGGTATTTATGTACCATTTCTTCTTTTTTTTCTTGCTCCCTTAGTCTCGATTTCCCCCTTGATTATGCTTATCGCTTATGGTCATTTTAATTGCTTCCGCGACCAATGATGTGTAAGATACGCTATGAGGCTTGTTTGGGGTTCCTTCGGGTTCCCCATTCGCCGGTCACGTCTAGGCCCTAGGCTTGGGTCGTGACAATGATAAGTGGCTTATGTATGGCCTTTTCGGGTCCTATACACCATGTTATGCCTTGAGTATACTTTGGGTCGAGACATGAGCACCAGCGGCCAGAGGTATATCTCAGAGGATGCTTATTCCTACTTGGAAGTGGAAACACATCATTATAGCCTTTGTTATGGTTCTACCTACCACAGTTAGTGGTTATGAACCTATTTGGGTGGTTGTGGATATGCTGACCAAGTCCGCTAATTTCATCCAAGTTTTGGTAGAGTATACGATAGAGAAGTTGGCCTAGCTTTATATCAATCAGATTGTGCAACTACATAGAGTCCCTATTTTATTATCTCTAATCGAGGTATTTTTTTCACTTACCATTTCTAGAGGCTTTACCGCATGGTTTGTGTACTCATTTAGATATGAGTACAACTTTCCACCTTTAGATAGATGGTCATTCTAAGCTGTCGATTCAGGTGTTGGAGGATATGCTCCAAGCTTATGTGATTGATCTCGGTGCTAGATGGGATTGACATTTATTTTTCGCTGAGTTTGCCTACAACAACAGTTACCATTCCAGTATTTAGAAGGCCTCATTTGAGGTATTGTATGGCAGATGACGTAGATCTTTGAATGGATGGCTTGATTCAGCTAAGATAGACTATTTAGATACAAACTTGATTAATGTTGCTATTAAGTAGGTTTGTATATTTCAGGGGAGACAGTTGACAGTGTATAGTCGACAGAAGAGTTATGCATATCGGAGCTCTGAGCCCTAGAGTTCATGAAGGGCGATCATGTTTGGCTCTGACTGTTACCCATGAAGGGTGTAATGACGTTTGGAAAGAAGGACAAGCTTAGCCCTAGATTCATTGGACCTTTTGAGATCTTGAGTTGAGTTGGAATGTTGACCTATGTTGTCCTTGCAACCTAGCTTGTCAAGAATGCATCATGTGATCCATGTCACTATGCTTCGAAAGTACGTGCCAGATAAGTCCCATGTACTTTCACTTCATTCGGTATTGATGTTAGGTCTATACTTGTCCTTTGAGGAGGAGCCTATAGTCATCGTGGGTAGACAAGTCTAAAAGCTTAGGACCAAGGAGATTGCTTTAGTGAAGTTGTAGTGGAAGCATCATTCAGTTGGTGATAAGCCTTGGGAGACAAAGTCGGTTATGTGTTCTAGATATACATAGTTGTTTTAGGCTTCAGGTACTTTCTGTTGCTTTATGTTTGATGAAAAATATAGTTTTAAGTAGTGAATAATGTAATGACCCAATTAGTCATTTTTGAATTTTTTTGTAAAATTACCATTTCCCCTCCTGATATTGTCCCCGAGTTATTTCTAATTAAGTTTTGAAAGTTGGTTTCAAACATTGAGTAAAAAAATTGTGAATTTTTTTATATTTGAGTTTGAAAGGCTAAAATTGTTAAAAATGGTTTTTGGTGTCTTATGGAGTTTCGAGTGTCGGAATGAAATTTCATCGATTCCATTAGTCCTGATATGTGGAAATTGGTTTACAAGAGTTGTGGGTTTTAGATTCAGAGTCTTTTTAAGGATTTGATGTCCTAAGTTGGAAATTTGTGAAATTTTAGTTTTTGGATTGACTGTAGTCAACATTCGGGGTTCAGATGCTCGGATCAAAATTCTGACAGTTCTATTAGATTCGGGGGATGATTTTAGACCTAAGAGATGTCTTGGTTGAATTTTCAGAGGTCCCGAGCTAGATTTAGCATTTTTAGGCATTATGTTAGTTCATCATGACTTCCACAAGTTTCAAGTCAAGAAGACCTTAGATTCGTGTTTCGACGATTCTATTGAGTCTGATCGCTGAGTATGGTCAAATTGCATATATTGTTTGTGTGTGCGGAGTTTCGAATGAATTCCTAGGGTCATTTCGATGCTTTGAGTGTTGATTGTGTTTATGGTGCTCCAAAGTTCACATTCCCGAAGATATCTTCACGATCATGATAGTCGTGTTAACAAAGACCTACTCACAATAGTGAAGGAAGCCCTTGTCCAGACCCTCTTGGGTGGTAGAGTTGATGAGTGGTATAGTTGCACTCATTTAAGGCTTATTTTGCTCAACAATTAGTGTACGAAATGCCTAATTATGTGTTATTCTAATGATATTTTGATGATTTGTAGTTATGAAGGCTAAAGGAAAGGCCAAGGATGAATGTGTGAAAGCATGGCAAAAAATGTAAAAAGAAGTATAAACTATACACCACTGATCGCCAAACGAGAAAGGCAAATTCCCTAATTGGTACGATATCACCTAAATTGACAGTGCACTAAGCTTATTACTCGAGGTTGGTTGGTGAACTCATGGAGAAACGTTGATGTGTCGAATACCAAAGAAGAACAGGGTGAACATCGCTGAAATTGATAGTACCAGATGACAAAATAGAAGTTCAAAAGTCAAACAACGGTGGTGATCGGCGGCTCGCTGAACGAGAAAAGTAGACTCAAATAGGACCGCTGAATAAGGTTCAAACACCTGAAGCCTGGAGCAAAGAAAAAGTGAGTTGAAGCACAATTGGTGACTCACTAAATAAGCTCGGTGAGCCCGACTAACGTCGCCGAGTGAGAAGCTCATTGAATTTTGGACCGAATTTTGGGAAACTATAAATATCCCACAGAAGAGAGAAAACAAGAATTCAAAATTGGTGAGAAAGTTCTGAGTATTTTTTAGAGAGAAAAACTTCTTATTGAAAAAAACAAACAATTTTAATTTTTGAGGTTTTTGAATTGGTGATCCTGCATTTGATAAATTGAGGTTGAATTCAAAGTAGGTTTTCTTGTAATTGCTTAAATTCATGTTACCCATAGTTATTGTCATGCAATGTATAATTTCCTTACACTATGTGATGTGTGGCTAAAACCCTAATCTTTTGGGGTATGGTTATGGGGTTAGGTGTTGACTTAATTTAGTGGGTATGTTGAATTGCTCAGTTTTATAGCTGTTAATCATGTATTTGAACTGCTACCATGTGATTATTTCATAAAATAAGGTGGCCAACCTAATTTTAGCTTCAATCTCGCTTTGGTGCTCGAAACAGACCAATAAGAGTGGGTAATTAGTTTAATGTTTGCAATTTTGTTATGCTTAATTGTAAATCCAAGGTACTAGGTTGAATTGAAGTTCACATGAATGAGACCGAAATGAGATTTCATGAACTAGTGTTATGAGATCGAAAGAAGACTAATATTGTTGAAGATGACCTAGCCTATCTATGATTATTTAGTTTTATTGAGAAATATTTGATACTACACCTAGTGATATAAATGTTCAATCCCCACAGCCCTAGACTAAATTAATTTCATGAACTTTTGCTTGCTTTAATAGTGGTATAATTGTGCACCTGAATTTGGGTTGTTAAATTTAGTGGAATCATCCACTCATTTGCCATGTTTACTATATTGAGATTAGTTGCGAGTTAATTCACTAATTGGATGCTTAACCTTGCATCATTCCTTGTTGGGATTCGACCCCGACTCTTAGTTGGGTATTTTTATAGATGATAACCGCTCACTCTTTGGATTTGTTTTAAAGAGTGATTTGAGCGTTATAAAAATGATGTCGTTGTTGAGGAATGGTAGTTAGGAATTCAATTTGAGAACTAAGTTGCATACTAATTATTTTTGTGGTTGAACAAACTTATGCTTAGACCTCTTCTTGTGTTCTTTTGGTAGGTGAAACAATGAGTACATATGGTGGTGACGACTCTACTCTCCAACTCCATGGGTAAGACAATAATGTTAGAAAAGAAGATGAGGTGATTTCTCATATCACCAATGAAGTTGGAGTAATTTGGTTACCACCGGTACATAAGGATACCACATTTGTTATAACCAAGTCCATGTTGCAGCTTATCAAATTGAGAGGATTATTTGGGGACTTCGAACATGATCCTAACAAGCACCTTGCAAGTTTGTGAGTGTGTGTAACCCTTTTTCAGCTAATGGTATTTCACAAGAGTCAATGTGGTTGAGATTATTCCATTTTTCATCAATAGGGGAAGCAAAACTAGGTGGTTATTGAGTTGCCAAGAAAGTCTATTACCTCATGGGAAGAATTGATTGAAGCTTTCCTTGAGAGGTTCTTTCCTCCGTCTAATGTAATGAAATTGATGAAAGATATTCAAAATTTTGAAAGAATGAATGGAGAACCCACTCATCAAGCATCGTTACGTTTTAGAAAGGTGTTGTTACAATGTCCAAGACATGGTTTTCCTGATGAACTATTGTTACAATATTTTTATCAAAGTCTTGACATTGTAAATAAAGGATTGGTTAATCATCTTATTCGGGGTAGTATAATTAAGTAATCATTCATAGAAGCATCTAGGTTGTTCGATGACATGACCAAAATTAACCAAGCTTGGTACACAAGTGAAGATTATGTGTCACTTCCACACTAGGATGCTTAAGGAACAAAAAGAGAAAACAAAAGCATGACAAAAGCATTGCTAAACTGACTACCCAACTCAAATTGTTATCCGAGCATGTGATAGAAGGTGAGATGAATTGTGTGAATGCAATGTCCCAGACAATGTATGATGATGAGACTCACGTGAGAGGAGGAAAATTGGAGGGTTTTTGGCCTAGCTATCCAAGGCTTGCCAGAAATCAAGGTTGGACCAAAAAATTGATGAAAGTTGGTACGAAAGGAAATGTGAAGTTGCTACATATATGCAGCCTTTCAATCTACATGATCCGATGAATACTACAATCGATGATTTGTTTGCGTAAATTCTACACAAAGTGGAGGGTTCAGATATGATTTTGAATGAAGAGTGACGTTTCATTTTTGTCCACCATGGTAATCTCACACTCATCATCCATTAAGTTACTTGAAGAAAAGATGGGGAAGCTGACTGCTCTTGTGTATACTAATCCATATGAGAATTCAATGACTCATTTAAATGAAAATCAGAAGGATGCTATCCAAGTTTCAGCTATAGTTACTAGAACTGGGAAGTCTTTGCAAGAAATACCAAGGCTCGAAATTGTAAATGCTCAAGGGGTGAATTCTGATGATGAATCACCTAAGGAAATGAGTAAGACACAAACAAAAGAAGTTGAAGGTGAACTGAAGTCAAAAGTAAGGAAGGCAGTGTTCATACCTCATCCACATTGCCCCAAATAGAGATAAAGCCTCATTTTCCTCAAAGATTAAGAAAGAAAAATGACAATGTAAAATTTCAAAAGTTTGTGGAGATAGTGAAAGATTTGAAAGTGAATATTCCATTGGTGGATGCCTTGACCAAAAAGTCAGGTTATGCCAAATATATGAAGGAATTGGTGATAAATAAGAGGGTGATAGATTGTGAAACAATTGAAATGCCGCAAACATGTAATGCAGTGATGACCAAGAATACAGTCCAGTCCTCCAGAAAGATGATCTAAGAGCTTTCACTATTCCATGCATTATTAATGCGTGCACTTTCACAAAAGCCTTGTGAGATCTTGGTGCAAGTATAAATTTGATGTCACTGATGATATTTAATAAGCTTGGGCTTGATGAACCAAATCTGACAAACATGAGGCTCTTAATGGCTGATGGTTCATAAAGAGGTCAGTTGGCGTGGTCTCTGATGAGTTGGTGAAGGTTGATAGATTTGTGTTCCATACTAATTTTGTAGTGCTTGATTGTGAAATTGATATTAATATGCCAGTTATCCTTGGTAGACCATTATTGGCCACGGGCAAAGCTTGGTTGATGTGGAAGGTGGTGAGTTGATATTCCAAGTTAATGATGAAGTAGTTAGCTTCTATATTCATAAATCAATGAAATATCCAAGTGATCTGTACGTTGTATCTCATTTGGATCAGATTGATGAAATTGTGGCAAGTATTGGAGATGCAGTATTGTGGGGAATCATTGGCTCAAGTGCTACTCCATTATGATCAAGCCGAAATAAGTGACTATGATGAAGTTGTGGCTGCTCTTGTGGGCGTAGGCTCACACACTTCGTTTCAAATAAAACTTAATCTCAATTTGTCTAGTCGAGAGGCAAGCCATCTATTATTGAGCCACCAAATTTAGAATTGCAGTAACTCCCCCCTCATCTCGAATATTCCTTTTTGGGGGATAACAACACACTTTCGGTGATTATTTCGAGTGATATTAAATAATGGCAAGTGGAGTTGTTACTCATAGTGTTGAAGAGGCACATTAGAGCCTTAGGGTGTTTAATTGTCGAAATCATGGGAATTTCACCAGGTGTATGCACTCACAAAATTAAATTGGCTGAAGATTGCAAACCAAGCATTAAGCACCAACGACAGTTGAATCCCCCAATGCAAGAAGTTGTGAAAAAAAGAGATTATAAAATGGTTAGACGTAGGAGTTATTTTTTCAATTGCGGACAACCAATGGGTAAGTCCGGTCCAATGTGTCCCTGAAGGGTGGTATCACGGTAGTTACAAATGAAAAAGTTGAACTTGTCGCCACTAGACCCGTGACCAGGTGGTGTGGGTGTATGGACTATCGGAAGCTTAACTCATGGACCAAAAAGGATCATTTCCCCATTCCATTTATTTATCAAATACTTGATAGACTCGCGGGGAAGGGGTGGTATTGCTTTCTTGATGGGTATTTCGGGTATAACCAAATCTTCATTGCACTTGAGGATTAAGAGAAAACAACTTTTGTATATGTCATGACCCTAGGGTATCCCCTAGACGTAACAAGGCACATAGAACCTCGAAAGGCCCCATTTAAGCCACTTAACATATCATAACATAAAGCAGAACAATAAGAGTAAAACACATTTCAAGTCTTAAAACTTTTTCATAAAAGCAAAGCGGAAGTCTAAACTTGTCTCCATTATCCATCTATTACAATACTTGAATCAAATAGGGACACAACTCATACAACATAATCTGAAAGTCAAATACAAGAATGAAACTACTAAATGAAGATATATGTACTAGGTCAATACCAAATTTATTTCTCGCTCAGGAGGAATACCGGGTAAATCATCAAGGAAAAACTTTTGGAAACTCATTCACTACCGGAACCGACTCTAGAGAAGGGGTTTCAGACCCAACATCCATCACCCTAACAAGATGGTAAATACATCCTTTGGAGATCATTTTCCTAGCTTTAAGGCAATAGACAAATTGACCTCTAGGCATAGAATTTCCCCCTTTCACCTCTAAGATAGGCTCATTTGGAAATTGGAACCTAACCACCCAAGTTCTACAATCAATAGAGGCATAACATGCATGCAACCAATCCATACCCAAACTCACATCGAAGTATAGCATGTCTAACTCCACCAAATCCACCAAAGTAACTCTATGGGACAAGGAAATGGGACAGCTTCTATAAACCCTCTTAGCCACTATCGAGTCACCAACCGGGGTAGAGACCGAAAAAGGTTCTACTAACACTTCGGAGAGTATTTCAAACTTCATAGCCACAAAAGGTGTCACAAAGGACAAGGTTGCACCGAGATCTAACAAGGCATATACATCAATAGAAAAGACTTTTAACATACCGGTCACCACATCCGGGGAGCTCTCTTGGTCACCTCGGGACTAAAGAGCATAAAAGTGGTTTTGCTTTTGGGCATTGGAGTTTGAACCGCTTTGAGGAGCTTGTTTATCTTCCCTTCCCTTAACCTTGAGCATCAGAAAATCTCTCACCTTGTGGCCCATCTTCCCACAACTAAAACACCCATCGGTGCCAACTAGGCACTTACCATCATTCTTTCTACCACATTTGCACAATTAGGCATAGCAACATAAGAACCACCACTATTACCTCCTAGAGGTTTAGGGTTGGAAACCCTATCCTTGTTGACCCTTGGAGCACTAGAGGAGCCCTGGTTGGAAAACCTTTGTCTAAACCTTGGTCGACCTTGTCCATCGGACCTAGCGTTGGAAAAGTTCCCATCACCAGTTCTAGCTCTTTTCACCTCTCTATTCTTTTTCTTGAGTTTTCACTCCTCAATTTGTTAAGCGTACACCATAAGCGTTGAGATATCCATGTCATGATGGAGCATTGTCGTACGGCATTCTTCTTCAACCAAGTCGAAAACACCCGTTAAAAACCTACTCATCTCATCCCTCCAATCCGCCACCATAACTGTAGCATACTTAGACAATTGAGTGAATTTTAAGGAATACTATTTTATGCTCATACTTCCTTGACGAAGTTTAATGAATTCCTCCACCTTGGCTTCCCTCAACTCTCGGGGATAGAATCTATCAAGAAATGCCAATTTGAACGTCTCCCATTCAATCGGTCCCGAACCTATGGGTTTTCCCCTCTTCCATAAATCATACCATACTTGAGCAACATCCTTTAGTTGGTAGGTGGCCAACTCCGCCTTCTCTTCCGAAGACACCCCCATAATAGCAAGAACTTTATAAACCTCATCAATAAACCTTTGGGGATCCTCTTCCACTTTAGATACATGAAATTCGAGGGAGGATTCATTCTAGCAAAATCCCTAACCGTTGAAGCAGTCGAATTAACATTAGGGTTCGCCGGAGCTACAACTTCTCTATTGGCTTGAGCCATCACGACTTAAGCTAACATTTGGATAGTAGACCTAAACTCTGCATGGGTCACATTTTCAACCAAAGGATCAATCGAAGATTGATTATCTTGAGGAGGAGCTCCTTGATTCACAATCTCTTATTCTACCCTTCTAGCATTAGCCCTTCGTTTATTCATATATTGAGACACATGAGAAGGATTAGGAGAGGGATTTTATAGAGTTAAAATCTAAGGCATGACTTAAGAGTAATGAAAGAAGTATAGTTTCATAACTATCTTATAGCCTCTCATTCATAAATATTGTGCGCTTCACACTTATGAACAATACTCTACTATATGTGTCTTATGAGACATCATCATAGAATCATTATAAATCTTGTGCCCTGATGCCAAGTTTGTCACGACCCAAGGGTACCCCCTAGATGTAACAAGGCACATAGAACCCTGAAAGGCCCCATGTAATACACTTAGCATATCATAACATAAAGCATTAGAACAATAAGAATAAAACACATTTCAAGTCTTAATTTTTTTTTCATAAAAGCAAAACGAAAGTCTAGACTTGTCTTAATTATCCATCTATTACAATACTTGAATCAAATAGGGACACAGCCTATACAACATAATCTGAAAGTCAAATACAAAAATGAAACTAATAAATGAAGATATTCGTCCTCGAATCATGATGACTCACTAACAAGCAAGGAGAAATGAGTAAATCCAAGCTACAACCATAATGAGAACCACCTTGAGAACCGGACCCTACACTTGGGGAAAATGTAGGAAAATACGGGTTAGTACAAAAATGCACCAAGTATGATAGTCATGCATAAAATCATGAAAACATGCTAAAAGGGACATTTTAGTTGAATGCATGCAATTTACTAAGTTAAAGCTTCATTTTGAAGATAATGGAAAGCATAAGTCATAAGCATACTTAACTCATAGATTATCATATCATAAGAGGAACATACCATACATACCCTCAAGGCATACTTATGCAATGCATGAATAAGATCCCATAATCTCACTCATACTAAGTATAGCCTCTTGAGTAACTATAACTCATCATTCATACTTTTGTTCATACTAACATAATAATGGGGAATACGCCTTAACCGACATAGACCATGTGAGCTTACCATGGAATCCAGTGTCTACCCCACACCGAAAAGGGGTTGTCCTACTTGCCTAAGGTAGAACCATACTCTTAGCTAAGGTGGATCCACTAGCTAACTACCTATGTGGTTACATTATTTATGGGATAAGGAGATTTCTACTAGAAACCCGAACTCAACTAAGGTAGAAGGTTTCCATCTCATGAGATACATACTTCGGGAACCCAGACTCAACTAAGGTAGAAGGAAACAATTTGGAAAGCCGAACTCAGCTAGTGTATAAGCTTTCATTGAGAAGTTGGACTCAACTAGTGTATAAACTTCCATCTCATATTCATATCCACTCGGTGCTAAGCAATAATTCCCATGGATTACATATTAAGTGTTGACTTAAGTTCATATTCATGGAAGAATGCTTGATACTCAATCTAACATAATTCATATTATAGCTCATAGATTCAATAGGTGAGAATAACCTTTCAACCTTAGAATCATGATATTGTGAGAAAGCCTTTCACATCATATCATAATCATACAGAAGTGTGTATATAAGGATAACCTTCCAAAAACACAACAACCATATCATAATCATAATCACTTTACTCTCAAATTGTTCATAAAGCATATACATAAATCTCATAATCATGCATAATTCTCATACTTTGTCCTTCAAGGACCATAGATCATATTTCCATCAACATATATATAATTACTACATTAGACATGGATAATAACATAATTCAAGTAACACAACTATCACAAGCATAATCTCATAATATTCTTCTATAATTAACAAACCCACATCACAAGTTCATAATTGAGTAATATGGGGGCTTCATGGGTTCTTGGGGATTTCAATGTAAAAACCATAATAAATCATCAGTTCAATCATACATAACTAAGTCAAACATTAGAATCATTTTTTAAAGGAACCCATGACTTGGAGAGAAACCCTAACTTTAGGGGGATTTCTATCTTTTAAATTGGGGTTTTGAAGTGACTCTATGGATGAAGGACTACCATACCTTACCAATGAATTCCAATGTGATTGAGTAGAAATCCTTAATCCTTCAACCCTAGCTTCACCTTCCTTCTTCTTCTTCCTTGGAGGTCTAGAGAGAGAATTTTTTGAGAAGGGATGAACTTTGGGAATTATTTGGGTGTTTGGAAATTCTGACATATTTTAGGTGAATTTGACTTTAAAATGACTTATATAGTGATCCTAAACTTACACAAAATGACTTCACTTTGATAGGACTTAAATCGGAATTTCCCAAAAACCACTCACTTAAAGTGAGCTGCCCAGGTGCCACGAGGGGTTCCACAAGCCGTGGTCATGATGATGAGCCATGGTCCCTCTCGTGGACTTGAGGCAGTGGCTAGGCAAATTTGTGTCTTTAGCTCACAAACCCAAGGAACCTTCACGAGGGGCTCCACGAGCCGTGGTCCCTCTCGTGGGCCTTGAGGCAGTGTCTAAGCCACCCTTCATCATCCCTCAACTACAAGGAATGTTTAAGGCCACTCCCATGAGTCGTGAAGTGGCTCGTGTGGAGGAGCCAATTTAAGGCAGCCTTAAGGAGGCTACTGCCTCCACCTCCACGAGTGGCACCACGACTCGTGGTGACCACCACTGGTTGTGAAAGCCTTTGTGGTCTTAGAGCAGTGACTTGGCGAGGCTTAGGTAGCCTTGGCCCTTGCCCCTTTTCCCTTGGCCCTAGACCACCTCCATAACCCTAACCCTCAAACGTAGCTCTAGTTTAGCCTACTAGTTTTTGGGGTGTTACAACATACCCTTATGGTACATTTGCTTTCAAGAGAACTCTCTTTTGGTTGTGCAATGCGCTGGCTACCTTTCAATGGTGCATGTTATCTATCTTTGTGGATATGGTGGAGGACTCCATGGAAGTGTTCATGGATGATGTTTTGGTCGTAGGAGACTCTTTCGAAGAATGTTTGAAGCATTTGGAGATGGTGCTTAAAAGGTGTATAGATTTGAATTTGGCTCTTAATTAGGAGAAATGTCAATTTTTTGAGAAGGAAGGAATTGTGCTTCTGTACAAAAATTTTGGGGCTGGTATTCAAGTTGATCAAGCTAAATCCAAGTAATTGAAAAATTACCTCCCCAATTTTGGTAAAGGGAGTATGAAGCTTCCTTGGTCATGATGGGTTCTATATGCGGTTCATTAAAGACTTCTCCAAGATTGTTATTCCATTGTGCAAGCTTCTTGAGAAGGAAAGCACATTTATTTTTTATAATGCATGTTTGGAAGCTTTCAAGATGTTGAAGGAGAAACTCGTCTCGGCCCCTATCATTATAGCACCCGATTGGAATCTCTATTTTGAAATGATGTGTGATGCTAGTGGCTTGAAACTAGGGGTTGTTCTTGGGCAACACAAAAACAAGTTTTTTTCATTCCACTTATTATGCCAGCAAAACCTTGAATTGTGCTCAAACGAATTACACCGTGACTGAGCAAGAGTTGTTGGCTATTGTATATGGGTTTGAGAAGTTTAGAGCTTACTTATTGGGTACCAAAGTGATTGTCCATACTGATAATGCAGCTCTACAATACTTTTTGGCAGAGGTGAAACTAGGTAGGGGTTCATGAACCCAGTAGCTTTTTGGTAGATATTATATTTGTACTGGAAAATTAATTATATATATGTATATTAATTTGTGAACCCTTAACAAAATTGATTGACGTTTATTAACGAAATTTAGAACCCCACAACTCTCAATCCCCGCTTCGCCTCTGCAGTTAATGGCAAAGAAAGAGGAAAAACCAAGACTGATCTTATGGGTGATCCATCTTCAAGAATTTGACTTTAAAATGAAAGATAGAAAGGGGTGTGAAAACCAAGTATCTGACCACATATCAAGGCTAGAAGCGGATGCTAAAGTGGCTGAGGAGAGAGATATTGATGATGCTTTCCCTGATGAATTGGTAATGTTAATTTCTACACCTCTGTCCCTTGGTATGCTGATTTTGCAAATTTTATTGTATGTGGGTTGTTACCTAATGATTTGAGTAGCCATCAAAATAGGAAGTTCTTGTTTGATGTGAAGAAGTATATATGGGATGAACCTTTCCTCTTTAGAGAATGTGTTGATAATATTATCTTGTGTTATATACTCGAAGTGGAGGTGCAAGAAATATTAGAAGCATGTCATGTTTTGCCTGCATGTGGACATCATGGAGGCATCTGTGCAACCTCCAAGGTTTTACAATGTGGCTATATTGGCCCACTATGTTTAGAGATGTTCATGCTTTTTGAAAATGTTGTGTTCAAACATGATTTGTCACTATCGCAAATCCTTGAAATTGAGTAATTAGATGCTTGGGGGATTGATTTCATGGGCCCTTTTCCTAGCTCATTTGGGAATAAATACATTCCTGTGGCAGTTGACTATGTTTCCAAATAGGTGGAAGCCATGGCATTACCATGAAGGAAAAAGTGTCATAAAGTTTCTCAAGAAGAATATTTCACAAGGTTTGGGACCCATGGTCCATTATAAGTGATGGGGGGTCACATTATTTTAACTGTCAATGTGAAGCACTTCTATTAAAGTACGGATTCAAGCACAAAGTAGCAACACTGTGCCATCAACAATCTAGCGGACAAGTTAAGGTATCAAATCGAGAGATAAAGAGCATATTAGCCAAAATAGTATATGTCCACCGCACCGAATGGTTTAGCAAACTTGATGACGCACTTTGGGCCTATCACACAACATTCAAGTCTCTTATTGGTATGTCTCCATACAAGTTAGTATTTCAGAAGGCATGTCATCTTCCAGTTGAGATAGAGCACAAAGCCTTATGGGCATTGAAAAGAATAAATTTGAATAGGGAAATGACTTCCAAGAATCGTGTGTGTCAAATCCTTGAGTTGGATGAATTTTAACTGCAAGCATATGAAAGCTCCGCTCTCTATAAAGAGAAAGTTAAACAGTGGCATGATGCAAAGATCTTGTCTCGTGAGTTTAGAATGGGGGAGCTAGTCCTACTTTTTAATTCAAGGTTAAAACTCTTTTCGAGAAAGCTTAAGTCCAAGTGGACTGGTCCTTACACAATCACGGGGGTGTATGGAAATGGCGCAATTGAAATTGAAGAAGCAAAGGGGGGTGAGATTCAAAGTTAATGGTCAAAGGTTGAAGGTGTACTTTGGAGAAGTGTCACGACCCAGGGGTACCTCCTAGATGTAACAAGGCTCATAGAACCCCGAAAGGCTCCATATAAGCCACTTAGCATATCACAACATAAGATAATAGAAAAGTACGAAAATTTAAAATATTTTTCAATACAATCAAAGTTTCATAAAACGAAGCAGAAGACTATTACACTTGTCTCAAACCATCTAATACTTGAAAAGAGTTAGGGACACAGCCCATACAAAAGTCTAAACATAAAAGGAAAGGGCGATCAAGTCCTCGATGCTATGAGGACTCACCAAAACTTCTCTTCTTGATCTACTATGAACCTAACCACGAGGATGGAAGTCAATATCGTCGAACCCTACATTTGATAAGAATGTATGCAAAAGTATGCGTTAGTACAATAATGTACTAAATATGATAGCTAGCATAAATCATCAACATAAGCATATAAGAGGCATTAGTCAACATAAGACATATACCATAATCATAAGAGACAATAACATAAGTCATTAGCATAAGAGACATCATCATAAGACATAGGCTATAAGCATAAGAGATAACGACATAGTCATAGGCATAATCAATGCATCTAGTTTAAAATAACATAAGAGAAACACTTCATAAGCCACCTCAAGGCAAGCTTGTGCAATGCATGAACAAGACCCCAAATCCCACCCATGCTAAGTAAGTCACTTTAGGTTCTCATTCATCTTTACCATCTTTTGATCTCATCCTTAGCTTATTTCTCATAGACAAGAGAACATTCACCTTTAGTCACACATGTATTGGAAGGGCCTTTCAAGTTACAATCCAAATTAAGCATACATCATAAGCATAAGTCATAAGCATATTCATTACATAGATCATAGTAATATAAGAGGAACATATCATAACTACCCTCAAAGCATACTTGTGCAATGCATGAATAAGACCCCATAAATCTCACCCATGCTAAGTAAAGCTTCTTGAGTAACCATAATTCATATTCTTGTTGTGGGAATAAGCCTTAACCGACATAGACCATGTGAGATTAACATGGAATCCGGTGTTACCCACACCGAAAAGGGTTGTCCTACTTGTCTAAGATAGAACCATGGTTTGTTAGCTTAGGTGGATCCATCAGCTAAATAACCTACGGGGGCACATAGTTTATGGTATAAGGAGATTGCTACTAGAAACCCGGCCTTTCTGACGGAAGAGGTTCCATCTCAAGAGATTGCTTCTAGGAACCCAACCTTTCTGTCGGAAGAGTTCCCATCTCACATCAATATCTACTAGATGTTAAGCATGAATCCCACGGGGTACTTATTAAGTCATAACTTGTTTCATTAGAATAACTCATTAGATCATGCGTGAGAATAACTTTTCACCGTCCATGTCTATATGTAACATTAGATTCAATTAGGTGAGAAAGTCTTTCAACCTAGAATCTTCATTATGTGAGAAAACATTTCACATCATGTTCATTATGTGTTCATGATAATAACATTTCAATCAACACAACAACATTATCAAAATCATGGACACTTCACTCTCAAAGTGTTATCAAATCATGTACATAAATCTCATAATCATGCATAATTCTCATACTTTTCCCTTCAAGGATCAAAAATCTTATTCAATCAACACATCTAGAATTCACTACAATAGACATGGATATATTCATAATTCAAGTAATCAAGTCACTACATGCATAATCTCATATACTCTCAATATAGGTCATGTGGGTAAAGTCATTCCACAATAATACCATATACAAAGCAACATACATAATAACTTCACTCTCAAAGCCTTAACATTCCTAGTTCATGAATATTAGATTTTACCCTCAAGGCCCTAGAAATCACATTTATACTACAACCCTTACTCTCAAGCAATAATTCACACGGTCATCATATATGTCTAATTCTCAAGACAATCTAACCACATGCTTCATTCTTAAGCAATTTTAGTCATATATCATCACATAAACTCAATCTCAACACTACTAATCATGATTCGTCATATAAGCCCTAATCTAATCAATTCATGTCTATAAGCTTTACTTTTAAGCAATTCATATATAGGTGCTCTAATCTCAAGCAATTCATAAAGTAATTCATCAATCTTAGAAGGTCACATCTAAGCCCTCAATTTCCCCTTGCATGGCATAAAACAAAACTATATCAATTTCATCTCTCTATACATGGGTTAGGCATGTAAACATGAAATTTCATCTTATAAAACATGATATACTACTAATTCAATCATAAACTACCTTTATCCACTCAATTGAATCATCATACAACAATACCCACAATATAGGAAGAAACCCTAACTAGAGTTGAGGGTTCATCTTTACAATTGGGGGAAATATGTGGGCTTCATGGATGAAAGGAATCCATGAATGAATAAGCCATCATACCTTGATTACAAAACCTACCAAGCTTCAAACAATGGAGACTTGACCTAGTTTAACCCTCTCCTTTTTCTTCATTGAGTTTTCTAGAGAGGTTTTTTGAGAGGATGAAGTTTTGGGTTTTAGAAATAATGAGGTGAATGAGTTGGTCTTTGACTTAAAAAGGCTTATATATGTGTATAAAACTAAGGCAAAATAACCTCACTTAATACCCATGTAAAAAGTAATTACTTAAAATAACCCCCACTTAATGTGGGGTTCCCAAGGACTACGCCCATCTTCACGATCCGTCAAGGGCACCACGGCCCTTGAAGGTGCCCGTGGTCCCTTGATCAGTAGCTAGGCTACCCTAGGATTTTCCCCACAAGCCTTCCCATGGGCCGTGGTCTTCACCACGATTGTGAAGGAGAGCCTTTTTGGGGCAGCTTTAGAGAGGCTATTGCCTCACCACCACGGGTGGCACCACATGGTGTGGTGGCCACCACGGGTCGTGAAGACCCTCGTGGTCATGGTGGGCAGTGCCTTGGCCAATTTTGGGCAGCCTTGGCCCCTTGCCCATTTTCCTTGACTCTTGCCCTTCTCCCTTGACGTTTAACCCTCACATTTAGCTCTAGGCACAGTAAATTTGGAGTACAAATTCTCCTAAGCTATAGGCACAGTCGGTGATCAACCTATGTTTGGCGATCCACCAAACGGATCGGTGAGCTCCATTCTAAAATCGTTCAGGGAGTTCCTCTATCTACACTTAATCATGTTGTTTCTTTGCATTAATGACACTATATTTTACTTTTTGGTGGGGTGAGGCATTTGTGCCAATAGTCCCCTTTGATGTGTATGTTGTTATGATAGTGTTTCATTTTAGTTTACTTGCTCTTAGCCTCCTTCTCTCAGATTTGCAATTACCCCATGAGTTTGGAAAATCATGAAATGCTTAAGTTTTCATTAATAATAATTTAAGGATTGATTGTGTTCAATATCGATGTCTTGAATAGTACTCATGATGAGCATAATGTATAGTGTTGTTGCTGCAAGGATGAAATCGATTTGGTTGTACTTGTGACCAATCTCTTTGAATCTTTTGTTTACTAGTTGTATTTTGATGCGGGCACATCACACGTATGTTTTTGATCTTTTCAGATTGTGCTAAATAATTGTATTTCGAAGTGTCATGTGTGGTGAGGCCTCACTTGAAAGCATGTGTTGGAATCCTAGAATTTGCCTTGTTAGTCTAATTGTCTAAACCTTGATAAATGTAAGGCGTGATCTCTGGCAACAATTCTAAGAGGGAACCCAAATTTCTATATCCTTTGTGATACCTTGTGAGAGTGTGCATCCGTTTTGGCATCGTTTGACCCTAAACCATTTGTTGACAAAACAAAATTAAAACCTCTTGAGCCAAATTGTCCCATTGTCCCACCTTCTCACCCAAAATCCTTTTTGAAGTATTGCTATGTTTGAATAGCCAATATAAGCCAAAATCCTAAGTTGGGGGTATGGAAAGGAAGCAGGAATGAAAGGCAAGTAAAGGGAAAAGAAAGATGAAATGAGACTCAACTTTGAAGTTTGTTACACAAAGAAGGAACCCCTCTTTAAAAAAAAAAACATTGTGATGAAATGTTTTGAAAAATGGAAATTAAAAAGAGAATTTGATGAAATAAAGGATATTCCGAATAAAGTGAGTGAAAAGTCAAAGTTTGAATTCTCAAATGAAAAAAAAATAATGAAAAGAACTTGAGAAGAGGTGATCCAAATGTAAAAAGATGTTTCACTTGTGCATTAGTAAAACTCTGCTTCGTCATAAAAAAAAAATTATAATTACCCAACAAAATTAAAAACTTTCATGTAAAAACTTCTAAACAAATTAATGATTCAACAGTTAACGAAAACTTGATCTATTTTGTATTTCACCGATAATATCGAAGTTCCAGTTGGGAATTCCTTCTCCAAAATTGTTTGTCAACGAAATTATACCCGTTTTCAAAATCTTCTTTCCAATCAGAAAAAAAAACACAAATGTAATCAAATTCACTTCAACAGAGATTGAGTATTATGAATGAAAATTTAAAAATCGATATTAGAAATTTGATGAACAAGTGGGATGAGTTCCTTGTCATTTTTTTTGGATTTGTAACCGATGACAATTTTAGTGATGTGTTCCTTTTTAAAAATATTGAATTTGTAACTGATGCAAATTTTAAGTGATATGTTCTTTTAAAAAAATTTTCTCCCTTCTGTTAGTAAATAATTGTATTCTTTCAATTAAAACGAATTAAAAAAAAATATAAATCAAATACATAACAACGAAAAGATTGATATTTTTAATAACTATTCAAAAATGTGGTTATTGTATCATGTTAAATGCTAAAATATTAATATTTTGAATAATTCCTCTTTTTTAAATATATTTCGTTTGAGAAGAAATTAATGAGCAATTTTTGGGATCAATTTCTTACATTTCCTTTAACCTAATTGGAAAATAGCAGAAAGGTAAACTGAGGGAAGCAGGAGGCGATTGAGAATCCGAGATGCAGTTGAAGAATTCATATTCATATTGATTGCTGTTTTTGTATAAGGTTTAATGGCGTTTCAGGGTTTCGGGAAGAATACAGGCCCCATTGCCCCTCCTAAAGCGCAAACCCCTTTTGGGAATTCTCGCACTCCTTCTACCAGGTGCTTTACTAGGGTTTTCGAAACTATTTTCATGCTTCTTTTCGCTGTTTTCCACACCTTGAATTGAATTTTGGAATAAAGTTAACTAGTTGCCATTAGGGTGATTTTTGCAATACTAAATTCAAACGAGAACTTTACTATCATGGTTTTCAGAGATTATATATTATACGTTAACTGAATATTTTTGATTTATCACCCAGTGACACTCTTCCTAAATGGGGTAATGGACAAAAATACATCTACCATGATTATGATGCCCAAGCCCACCAACAGTCTCCCCAAGTAGTGCCGCCTTTACCTGAAACTGCCCTCTCTGCTAGTGTTAGAGGTTCCCGACTTCAAGATTTGAGAACAACAGGGCCACGTACTTCATTTTCTTCTGATGCAGAGATTCTGGGAGCCTCCAGGACCATGAGGGGAAGGTACATTTTTATTTCCTTGTTTTTTTTTTTACACAAAAACACTCTTCTCCGTTACTTGAAACATTCCATTTTGATTCTTGATGTAACTTGTCATGAGTAATGTCTGTCCTAAACAACTCTATAAGCATTTTTGTGGCAGAATATATTGAGCTGTTTATTAGTGCTTACAGTGTGGAATTGTTTACTTTTTCACTTAAAGTGCACACTGAGCTATCTAATTCTTCCACCCTTTTTTGGTAGTCGTTCAGATTTGATATCCAGTGATCAGGGCCCCTTTGTCTCCCAACAAAATCAATCATCTCCATTGTTTTGGAATGAGAGTCCATTGGTTCCCAAGAGTACAAGGTCACCTCCATTGGCTTTTCATAACAATCTTCACACAGAGGGCAATATTCCTCCTCTTGGTGGAGCTCAACGGTTAGTTTGGCTTCAATGACTTCTCTCTCTCTTGGTCTTTTTTAAATTAAGTATTGTCTGAATTTTTTAGCATATGCATATAGTACTCAAGTGACAGTCTAAGAGGGTGTTTGGATTGACTTATTTTAAGTGCTTATGACTTTTTGTAGTGTTTAGGAAAGATAAGAAGTGCTTTTGAGCACTTACTTTTAGGCCAAGAAAAGTACAAAAATAAGCTAAAAGCTAAAAGTTGGATATGACCAACTTATGGCTTTTAACTTATAAGCTATTTTTAAACCAAGCCAATCCAAACACTCTCTAAGTCCGTCCATAACTAACTGTGTATTATTAGTACCTGCATAACTCTAACCAATCACCAAAGAACCACTTAGGGTTTGATGTACCTTAATTGGGAAAGAAGGTTTAATTGGAGATGGCTCCTCTTGAATGCCGTCTATTCTAGCTTTTGGGATGTCAAAACATATCTGTCACGACCCAAATTCGGGACATGATGGCATCCACTGCAACCTATCAAGTGGACAAGCCTAAACCCAAACACAAGATGCGGAAGAAGCAGTTTAAGTAATAACAATAATAGAAGCGAAAGACAAGAATAGTATATGTAGGAAAAAGGGCCATGTCATATATCAGTAGGAGATCACACCCCTCGAAATATGACTATCAGAACCAGTCAATATCAGAGGAGGAATCAGGCATGCACAAAGTAACAGTCTTGGAGAAGTAATCCAAGATTGCATGATAGAGAGACAAGCAATCCATGCCTAGGATCACATCGAAATCCACCATATCTACACAATAAGGTCTACCCAAGTGTCGTACCCCTAGATGGTCACCACACAAGCTCTATATACCCGACCCACTACTAGAGAATCACTTATAGGGGTAACTACACGCGAAGGCACATACATCGGCTCACAAGACAAATCTAATCGCGTAGCATAATAGGTAGACACATATGAAAAGGTAGACCCCCAATCAAATGAAGCATAAGCATGCTGATGGCAAACAAAGATCGTACATGTGATAACAACATCCGATGTCTCTGTTTCGTGCCTCCCCAAAAAAGCATACATATGGTCGTGTCCACTTTGACCACTCAATGTGCCTGCTTGAGGACCACCTCTAGTACCTTAGGACCACCCCTAGTCGACTGAATCGGAGCCCCGAATGCCTGAACCTGTTGATATTTTGAAGATTGATCCCTAGGACACTCTCTAGCAAAGTGGCCAAATGCGCCACTCATAACAACCTTTGTTGACCCTATATGATGACTCAGCTGGACCTAATTGGCCTGAATACCCTGAATGTGCACCTCGAGAAGTCTGAATCGGTGCTTGAACCATCTACCCACTAGCACCTGCGGAGCCACCATCAATAAGCTGTAAGGTTGCCTGTACCAGCTTGAAACTGCTAGGGATAACCTTGGCCCTAAAACCCTCTACCACGGGACTAAGACTTGCTGAAACCACCCTGATGACATGGCCTCTTGTCGCTGCCTCCATGGGCTTACGATGGATCCCCTCACTGGTGCGTGTATGATCAACTACCTATAGGAATTTGTCGCCAACTGAAGCGGAAATGATAGTCCTCTGACAAATATGATCACCCTCTTGTGCTCTGTCGGCATCAGCATAGCCGCATGCCTAGCCAACTCATGGAACCGTGTCTCATACTCTGCAACTGACAATGATGAATGATCCTTGAGTAAGATCTGTGAACTCATCTCGCAACCGCTCACTCAGGCTACAAGGTACATACTTCTCTAAGAAAGCCTCGTAGAATTGAGCCCAAGTCATCAAAGTTGACTTGACTGGTCTGCAATCTAAATAAGATCTCCATCACTGCTTCGCTGGACCCTCAAGCTGGTAAGTAGTGTAATCAACCCCATGGGACTCGACTAACACAAGGTTATGCAACCTTTCATGGCAGTTGAATAGGAACTTGTGGGCATCCTCGCCCGCAACACTGGTGAACCTGGGAGGACCCAATCTGATATACAACCCCAACATCTTGTGCTCCTCAGAAGTCATAGCTGGCCTAGGAGCCATAGGTTGAGCAAAAGTCAGAACCTGTTGGCTCAGTGTACGAGGAGTCGCAACAACATGATATACTTGTGGGGCAAAAGTACCTTGTGCCCATGCTCGGGCTGAAGTCTGTGCCTCATCTCTAGCCTGTGGTCCTGCTGAAGTGCTAGGCATAATACCCGCCTAAGACATACCCTCCATGAAACTGAGGATCCTGGCCAAAGTGTCCTGCAATACTAGCGTGGACACAAATTCGGGTTGAGACTGGGCTAGCTCCACACCCTCCGCTGATGCTGAACATGCTCAACCTTTATCTCGGGCTCTAGTGCTGGTGCCCGCTTCTGATCTCGATCTCGGGCTGGAGTATGTGCTCGCCTTTGACCTCTGCCTCTACCCTTCTCTGGGGCTCCACCTTGAGGTGAAGGAGACTCTCGCCCGCTCGTAGTCGACCTTGTCCTAGCCATCTGAGAAGAGTGAAACAAACAAAGTTTAGACATTGGTACAACCATCAACGCACGAGAAACAAGAACAGTGAAGTATTCTTAAGAATGCCCTATAGCCTCTCAAAGATTAGATACAAACGTTATCATATAAATCCGCGAGACTACTAGACACTTGCTCCTGTACTGGTGAGAACGGTGAACCTAAAGTTATGATTGCTTCTTCCGCATCATGTGTTTGGGTTTAGGCTTGTCCACTCGGTGGGTTGCAGTGGATGCCATCATGGCTCAGATTTGGGTCGTGACAGTCTCCGTCCTTCGAACTTAGATGTTGTGATCACTTAGGTTATAAATTCATGTATGGTTGGGTATAAGTTGCTGAAGGATGAAGTACCAATAAATACATAGACCTTAATTATTGGTAAATTTTAAGAAGGCATTTGCAGCAAGTCTAGACTTACCTTGCTTACAACATCTTGATTTTCTAGTATGTAAGTAATACACTACCCTAAGGTAGTGTCAAGCCTAAAGAAAGTAAAGCACTTCATTTAGACCCCAAAAATACTAAATACTATTCTATGATGTATATCTATAATTTATTTAAAACGGAAAAGGGTCAAAATTGCCCCTGAACTATGCGAAATAGACCACTTATACCCTCCGTTACATTTTAGGATCAAAAATACCCCCGTCGTTATCCCAAGAAATGACAAATACCCCTCAAGAGTTAACACCCAAAATTTTTAATGATTTGGCAATCCATGTGGACTTATCCCTCCACTTAAGCTGCCAACTAGGATTCCCATGTGTAGACCGCTGCATCTACACCTCCTAATTCCACCACTGCCGGCACCGACTCCGGTACCCTAGTCATCAGATCAAATCGAACGTCTGCCACCTCTTTTCTGTTAGCGACGTAACTCATTGATTCAATTATCGTGGTTTGTTTCTAGTTCCTACCATACCTCTGTTGGAATCATTCCATTTTGGTTCAATTTTATTAAATCGTTAACTTTTCCAATCGTTGCTCAGCCAACACTACCGATTTTCCGTTTTGAACACAACCCGTTGTGAACACAAGAAAAATTATGGATTACTAAGAAAAAATAATCCTTTCTATATAATTTTTCTTCTGCTACCGTTTAGCTTCTAATTTCTTTTAGTAGTTTATTTTCTTGTCAAATAAAATGTTGATGGAACAAATGGTGGAGCCACCAGTTATTGGTACTAAAAATGTGATTACGGCAATGACAAAGGCCAATGTCAGACGAGTGTTCACTTTCTCAATTCAATTAATGGAGCCTTTGGACATTACTTGAAACTTTGATGGAGAAGATTCATTTTTCTCTCTCAAAACTAGGGTTTAATTTGGGAGGATGAATTAGGATTTGGTCAAGAATGAAATGGGAAATCCCAGTTGGCAGCTTAGGTGGAGAGATCAGTCCACGTGGCTTGCCACGTCATTAAAATTTTTGGGTGTTAACTCTTGAGGGGTATTTGTGATCTCTTGGGATAACGACGGGGTATTTTTTATCCTAAAATGTAACGAAGGGTGTAAGTGGTCTATTTCTCATAGTTCAGGGGCAATTTTACCCCTTTTCCGTATTTAAAATGAAATAATGATCTTCACTTACAAGATTCAACTTTTTCCAAGTGAGATTCATGTCCAAACACAGTTTCAATATCCAGATATTTTTTTTTCAGTTTAAACTGGCATTTTTCAACTTCAGCCAACTATTGTCCAAATGAGCTGTAAATGATTTGAATTACATATTCTTTTTATTTTTTCTTACGTTTTCTGTATGATTCTCATATATAAAAATAAAAATATATATCAGTCTTATCAAATACTCCCTCTATCTTAATTTATGTGTCTCATTTCTTTTTTTATCTGTCTTAAAAAGATGTGTCGTATTTAATAAGTTTCTAATTGTACTTTTTGTCATAGTATTAATGATACACTCTCATATAGGAATGACATGCCATGTTTAAGACCAGAAGATTAAAAAAAAATTGTATGGTATACACGAAGTCTTACATTCTTAAACTTCACATCGGATCAAACTAAGACAGAAAAAATGAATAGAATATATTTAAGGCCTTTGGTAAGGTTTGGCTTTAGGGCACAAATTCCATTAAGCTGCCACTTCCCTAGGCCATTTCCTATATAACATCTTGACTCTTGGTATAGTCCACTTTGGCTGGTCTAAAGGGTTGACAAATAAATAGGATTGCTATCAGTAAGAAGAAATGGAGGTTTGGGTGGTGTCTTAACTACTATCTGATCAAAGTGGTTGTGATCTTGACATCCTTTTCTAGTTGAGGCATTGGTTATGTCTATGAGAAGATAGCAAAGCTTATAGGCAGTACATTCGTCCATTCTTATCTTGAAATTATGATCAACTGATCATCCTCTAAGCTGAGGGAAGTATCTGTGATCATGGATACTTTCCGTTTTCACAAAGCATTTCTGTTTTAAGTTTTGAGATAGAATTAGCACAAAATCATACAGAAGAGAGGCTTGATCCTTTTATTAGCTTCACTAACTTGTCTCATATTTGAAAAAGAAAGGGACTACTGCCTGACAGAGAAAATACAAAATCAGTTTGGTTTCTTTGACACTATAAGGGATCAGAAGCCAAAATAATTTGCAATATTATATATTGTTCTTTAAAAGCTATTGGATATATTCATATTTTCCTTTTTAGACCTCTTTATACTTATAAATTTAAGCCAAAATAATTTGCAATATTATATATTGTTCTTTAAAAGCTATTGGATATATTTCATATGTTCCTTTTTAGACCTCTTTATACTTATAAATTTTAATAATGAAAAACGGGAAAACTTGGTAGAAGAGGCTGCAACGTAATGCCTTAAAAAGAAATACAATTATCCACAAAGAACAACCAGTCTCTATACCTTGGGAATTGCCATGTAAAATGTATGAAAAAGGAAAACAGAAATTTAATAAGAGAAGTTCTCTATCCCTTCAAAAGTTCTTACTTCGCTTCGGACTACATTACCTCTTTCCTAGATTTCCTACATAATAGAAATTCCGTGCATGTTGGAACATGGAACATTCAACCCAAAACAAGTTCCATCAGTACACATTTCCTCTTTTCCGAGTTCCTGGTTAGTAGCAATTCCTTTTCACAAAGTGGGCATGATGAGTTCAACCCGAAACATGTTCAGACATTGGTGAGCATCTGATTAGCAACTTGCCAGTGCAGTAGCCAACTATTGACGTCCTGTCTTGGACTTTTTCTCATAAGTACCATCTACTGGATTTTTCCCTTCTCAAAGTATCTGCAGTCGAATATGCAATCCATGCTGCCGGCTGAACCAAAGCAAGATTGATAATTTATGCTGCCACCTATGTACTGAAGAACCAGGTTCTTTAGCAACTATGCAAGAAGTAAATGCAGACTAATACATCAACACAAGGATTTTTACGTGGAAAACTCCTTGCTTGTTGGAGTCAAAAATCACTTTTCCCTCAAATTACCACTAAATTTGAGCAACTGTTTTAGGTTACAAATCTATAACGAAGGATTACCTCGTAGTACCTTCCCCCTCTACAATTCTTCCTAATTGTAGCTACTTCTTTCAAGACTCTACCCAGTCAATAAAGCCCTTACAACTTGAACACCTAATACAAATTCACTAGGAATATAATAGTTACAATCAAACTAGACAATGAGAACCGTAATGATAAAGCTTGATAGGAACAGGTTATTTTATCATTGCCATGACTCTCTCTCAAGCTGAAGATTCTCTCACAAAGTAATCTCTCTTTGTTTGTGCAGTTGAGTCTCTTGTCTTGAGCAACATCAATGTTCTGTGATCTTTATGTAGTAGGATGGTCGTTTTTTGTTCTCCTAATTTAACATGGATTAGCTTAAGAATCCAAGAACCTAATTCAAGTTTGACTTGGTTTTTCCTCCTTCACGCATCGGCTTCCTTTTGTTTTCTCCTAGTTCCAGAACACTTTCCTCATCTGCAAATATAGTAAATATTTCCATAACGCTTTCTTGTTCCTTGCTCCATAGTATAAGCCGTAATCCTAATTCCTCAAGGAATCCTTCAATGCACATGTAATCTACTTTGCGCTTGATCAACAGTCTTTTTCCAGTGTACTTTGTAGTCGAAGGACTTGGTTCCTTCGCTACTTCTGTACTTACAGCTCTTGCAGTACAGTAGTAGATATGCTAAGGAATTGGTTGTTCAGTAGTTCCTTGTCATAAACACTACCAAACCTTATTTGAGACATGTTTAATAACTGGTTCTTGCATATGTTTGTTAATCATCAAAACTTAATATTGTTTGCCTATCTCATAGATCTCGCTAGCTCTTGGCTCTCAGCTCAACAAAGATACTAGGTTGCGTGCCACTACATGCTACACATGTGTGAATCTTTATTTTTTAATTGAGTAATCTCATAGTGTAGATACCTTGAAGAAATAAAGAAATCTGGTTTGTCTTGTGGCCTGTTGATTAAAAAAAATCTTATTTTAGTAGTCTTCGAAGTGAACTATTCGATGACTGAAGTGCTGGTTATGAATCAGCTTAGTTGTCTTTGATGTTTGCATGGTTTATGTTTGTTGGAGAATCTTGTTACGTTGAACATCTGGCAAGCTTAAAAAGGCTCTTGCATGAGGAAATTTGTTTGTTATATTTGATTAATAATTTATTACGTCTCTCACTGCATACCTTGTAAGATCATGCATGTGTTTAATTTAGTTTTTTTTTGTTCTTCCCCATCAATTTTTCATTATCTTATTCTTGGCTGATGTTCTACAACTCTGAAGAAGCTTATAAAGTCAATGCAAGCAATTTCATTTGTCTGATGGCTGGGTGCAGTGGATTCTGATGATTTGATATTCTATCTGACAAGTATATGGAAAGATATTTTATTGGAGTGCTTGGTGCACTTCTTGGCTATTCTTTTTTCTAATCCTACAGTGGCTGATTAGACGCATCTTTTGATCCCCTCTTGAAGTCCTGCTAATTATTATACCCCAATTAATATTTTTTCCTGTTTAATTGTTTTTAATGAGGATTTCTCATGCTTCACATGCTTATCGTAATACTATGTTAAGAAGTTTTAAAAAGTAAAGCGTCATCTTTTGTCCCAAAATTTATGTTTTTTTTATGGCTGTTGTGTCTGGGCCAACTTTTGCGCACCTCGACTAATTTCATAGGGTACCTGCCACCTCCCGCCAACACCAGGCAGGGGCGGAGACAGCATATAATGAGGGGGTTCAACCCCCTCGGCGAAAAATATTACTATTTATACATGGTTAAAATTATTTTTTAGGTATGTATAATAGATGTCGAACCCCTTTCCACTAGTTCGTGTGTTTACATCTCAGATTTTGAACCCCCTTGTTAAAATTTCTGGCTCCGCTCCGCCATTGACAATAGGTACTAGGTTACTACGTCCACCAAGGCTAGGACAGATGGAAAGAATCATCTAGTGTTTTTTGTTTCCATTGTGATTAGAACTTGAGACCCAACCACTTCATTGATCACTAGGCCCACACCCTTAGGTGTAGAAATGTAGCAATTTGGAATCGAACACTATTTACCACTTGTAGCTGGACTTCTGCTGGTAGGCAATTCTTCAGATGGAAGTTTCTAACTCTATTTTATTATGGGTTTGTCATGAAGGCCTTCGCTCCCCCCTCATATGCGGGGAAACTCATCCCAGCCGTTTCATAACTTTCCAATTCGATTACCTCACCAAAGGCTGCCCTCGATTCCAACAAATTATGACCCTGGAAGACAGATCCCAGTGAAGCATGCAGATCAAGTCTCAAAAAGAACGAGGTCCCCGCCTCAGTCACCTCCTAACGTGGCTTCTTTTGAGAAATCAGCTCTTGGTCTACGTGAATCCAAAAGGTATGACAGAAAAATCCTGACTGCCAATTTTGTGTCTTTATTTTAACAAGCACAAAGAATGTCAATGAAAAGGCTTGCTTGAAAGGTGCAGGATATCATATTTTATGCATATTCAAACTATATTTCTTGTAAAGGCTTTCGTTAGAACTATTACTATAGCTACCTATGTTGTAAATTTCTTTCTTATGTTTAGCAATTATTATTGGATGCCTGAGCCTGCCATGTATGGCTGTAAATTTTCTGTTTTTCTGTCAAGCAATTATTAGGGGAGCCTTTTGCTTATAGAACTTGTTGATTCCAACAAAAACAAGAATAATAGAAGAAAAGTAAATTTCATGTTTACTGTAGATTCTTGCATTAATAGGGAATGTGAACAAAACAAACTCGGTGGGAGCTTGTGATCAGAGCATCCTGACATTCTGCTTGCTAGTTAGCTCAATGCAAAGCTGAAAGTCAAACTGAACCATTTGAGAGTGGTGATCTAATAGTAATTTATACTCGAGATAAGTTCTTTGTTTGTGCAAGTTACATAGAACTGGCACAATGACTTATATGCTCACTAAGAAATTGTGTTTTCCATCGTGCATCGTGGTTGGATAAGTATCTCGATTGCTTTTGGCCACTGAAGAAGACTTTGATAAGAAGCCGATGAAATTGTGTTTTGACAACAACATTTTATATACATCTGCCATAATCTGTTACGTTGCAGCACAAGTTGAGTCAGTATTGGCTCAAACTAAGAAGATCAAGTGGTCTCAGGAGAACTCTTGTTATTGACAGTAGTGCAAAAAAGGATCTATACAGTTGAATGTGAAGAAAAAAAGTAGAGTAAACCAATTGGCCATTGATTTCCTGCTTTCTTCAAATGTTTGTTCAGGCCGTCTACCTCTCCTTCCAAATTGAGGTCAAATGCCCCCCCTGACTCTCTAGCTCCTCAATCCTCAATGTCTGGATATAGTGTCAATGTTGAAGTTGATCTGAGTAAGCCAATGCACTTTCCAGTTCCCAAAAGGACCAAGTTTCCTTCCGTACCTTCATCTGATCAAGTTCTTCAGTATGACTCCAATCATGCAGATGATGATATTCAACGGTAAGAAATTATACAGATTAGCATGTCATCCTTACCAGATTATTATTTTGTAAATCCTTTTCTTGTTGACAGAGAAACTGAGGCGAAGGCAAAGCGCTTAGCTCGTTTCAAGGATGATCTAAGCCAACAAAATGCACGAGATGATTCTAGTATTCCTCAGAAGGGTCCTTCAATGAGTCAGTATCAATCTGTTGTGGACAGACCAAAATTTTCTGCGGAAGATATTGTAGATTCAACTGATGATTTCTCAGATGGCAATCTGCTATCTGATTATCAAGGGTCGGAGTCTTCTGGTGTCATAATTGGGTCATGTCCTGATATGTGTCCAGGTACGTTGTCCAATTATTCATCTTATCTAACACACTTGTTGAAAGTTATGCAGTTGCCATGATGAGTTAACTTGTCCATTTACGTCAATGGCTTGCGTGATCATGTGATCTCACAAAAAAATCAGCTTTTCCTCATCAAATTTCTCTTATATGTCCCCCTTCTCCTCCGGATTTAGTTATAGGTGAGAATAACATAACATGCAGATTAACAGGGATTCTTTCTAACTCTTATAAACCTCTGCTGCTTTGTCTTCTCTTCTCTTCTCTTCTCAGCCTCCATCTTCAACTTTGCTGGAAATGTCCTGCCTCTTCACGGGACAATTCAGAAAGAATTAAATAAGTTATGCCAGCAAATGGTATTTTCCACTTCCGACTGCTGCGGCTAAGCTAGACCAGGGGCGGATCCACGTGGGTTCACCCAAACCCCCTCGGAAAAAAAATTACACTGTATATATAAAGTAAATTTTCTGTATTTATGTTAGATATATTAATTTTGAACCCCCTCATGAACAAGAAGCAAGCTGTAGCATAGTGGTATACTCCTTTAAAATTGACCTTCGCATCCAGGGTTCGAATCCCATTGTGAACAATTCATTTTTTTTTAGCTTCTCTTCATTTAGTTTCAGCTAAAAAGAACTAACTTTTTGTACCTATAAACTATATATTTCTACTTCCTTGGATTTGTGTTTTGTTGTCTTTTTCACACGTTTAGACATTTATTTTTCGAACCCCCGGTATGAAAATTATGGATCCACCACTGAGCTAGACCACTAATGGGAAGGGTATGTGAAAAATTTTATGGGTTGGAAGGGAAAGAAAAGTAGTTACAGGTAAAAAAAGAAAAGTTGTTACTAACCCCCTCATAAAAAAAAAGTAAAATAGTTGTAAGTTTAACTGCTTTAGTCTCTATTCCATTAAGTAATGACTAGAGGAAAGAGACAGTGGTGCAATTCTTGAAGGTAACTGGCTTTGGTGGAGGGAAACCTGAGTTCTAAGGATGTATTATTGTGGCTTAAATTATTTCTTTGATGCTGATTGTGGTTTAGCTTATTGTATAATAAATCATTTTCTTGTTCACAGAGAAACTGAAAGCCCTTATTTTTGTGACAATTGTAAACCTTCTGGATTGTCGTATTAAATAAAAGTAGTCAAAGTTTTAACAACCAAAAGTCTTTTTTCTTTTGTTGTTTCTGCCCGTCCAATCTTCCCAAATTTACATGCTGAACTCAACCCCCACCATATTGTCTCTCTTTTATTATATAGTCTTCTGAAATGTCAATTGCATCCCCTCCACTATGGCACTATCTCTAAATTACCAAAGAGCCCTAAATCCCTAATCCTTGGTTGATTCCTTTTATCTGTCTTATTGACTCAAACACCATCACTCTTGTCACCAGAACTTCGAGCTACAGTGCTGGCTCCGGGAATCGTGCCTTGAACTTGACGATGTTCTCTTCGTAAGTCACAATAAGCACTCCCCAATTGTTGGTGGCCCTCTTTAAGAAACTGGAAGCTATATACCTCCAAAAATCCTTACTGTATCTTTTATTGGTCTGGAGCAGAAGTTAGCTTGTGGTTCATGTGTCAAACTCACGAGTGAAGTTTATTTTGTTCAGGTAATAAATTTCTCACCAAATGTCGAACTTGTTCCTGAATTTTTTTCTGTTGCAGAATCAGAAAGAGCAGAACGAGAAAGGAAAGGAGATCTTGACCAATATGAGCGTTTGGATGGAGACAGAAACCAAACCAGTAAATTGCTTGCTGTCAAAAAGGTCTTTATTGGGAACTCTTAAGTATTATTCGCATTTAAGATAATAGAAAAAGTTTAAAGTTCATGAGAGCATAGAAAGAACGAATTGATGAACATTGCCAAATGATTCTTTTCAGTACACCAGGACAGCTGAGAGGGAAGCTGTGCTCATACGTCCAATGCCAATCTTACAGAAGACCATGGATTATCTTTTGAATTTGCTAGAGCAGCCTTACGGAGAAAGCTTTCTTCGCCTGTATAACTTCTTATGGGACAGGATGCGTGCAATCCGTATGGATTTGAGGATGCAACATATTTTCAACCGTGAAGCTGTTAATATGCTGGAGCAAATGGTTGATATTTTTGGCCATGTGTCTTGTTATATTGCTTTCAAGCATCTTTGTCTTATCATTATCTATTCTTCCGGGAGGTTTTTTTTAAGTGAAACTTCTATCAACTTTTCAGAGGCTTTATATGTGAATCATTTAAACTCATCCTAATGTTGAGATATACACCATGATACTGATGAGTTAACTTATAATCTAGTAACTTTTTAAGGTATGCATAAATTAGCCATATTTTTCTGAGTATAAAATCTCAACATGCTCTATCTGGAAAATGGGATGGACAAAAATTGGCATCTGCTTATTCACAAAGGTCAATTTGGTTTACAATCAATCATTGCATTATACTCACAAACCATACAAGCGATCTATTGTTGTAACAAAATATTATGGTTATGTAGTTTAGCATATATTATTATGTTTTCTTGATTCAACCGATAGGGATATTTTAATTGTTAAGAAGCTTGATTTACAGATAGGTTTGGGTTTGAGTATGAAGGGGCTATGGTTCCTTGCAGTAGAATTTTTCATCCGAAGCTAATTTTTTGCTTAATCTCACATAAAACAAGACACCTAAATGTTCTTGTTGATTTTAGTGATGTTACTCAGTTTTGAAATATATTCTAATTTTATTGCCTGTCATTTTTGTTTCAGATAAGGCTCCATATACTCGCCATGCATGAATTGTGTGAATACACGAGAGGAGAGGGGTTCTCTGAGGGATTTGATGCACATCTCAATATTGAGCAGATGAATAAAACATCAGTTGAACTATTTCAATTGTATGACGACCACCGGAAGAGAGGAATAAATGTGGAAACTGAGAGAGAATTTAGAGGTTATTATGCACTTTTAAAGCTTGATAAACATCCAGGCTATAAAGTAAGTCAACTATTAAGCATATTCCTGAATTTGTTTTCCGAGTGTTTTTCTTGTTGTGGAAGTTTGAGTTTTGTGCTAGGTTGAACCTGCAGAGCTTTCACTTGATTTAGCAAAGATGGCACCAGATATGCGGCAAACCCCAGAAGTTCTCTTTGCCCGTGATGTGGCAAGGTTGTTTCATCATTGCATCATTAGGAGACCTTATTATAACCTTGCCACTAAAGTCACCTAAGAATGTTTTTTCTTTTATATTTTCAGGGCCTGCAGGACCGGTAATTTTATTGCTTTCTTTCGGCTTGCAAGAAGGGCTAGCTATCTTCAAGCTTGCTTAATGCATGCTCATTTCTCGAAGGTATTACCCACACTTCCGAAGTATTTTAATTTAAGTAACGAGATTTATCGACTTTATCAATCCTTCTATCCAATTCCGTATTTTCGTTCAATAATTCAACCAATCAATTACGCCTCAATTTCAGATGGGTTGGGATCTCAGCTGCATAAATTCTATATATTCATTCCACTTTATTGGGGACCATTTAATTCTGATTGAATACTGCCATTATTAACAAAATAGTTCATGCTTTCTTTTGGCATAGTAAATAGAAAGGACCGCTATAAGTGACTTAAGGCAATAGAGAACTTGAAAGTGTTTTCCTTTGCTCCACTGATTTTATGCTCGTGTATGTCTGGCAGTAGTTTCCGTTGTTGAAGGTTATAGGGGCAAACTTTTAAATATTTCACCTGTTTGTAGATTTACATTGTGTTAAAGCATTTCATTTCCTTGGTGTTTCCAGTTACGAACCCAGGCCCTGGCTTCTTTACACTCTGGACTGCAGAATAGCCAAGGAATCCCTGTTACCCAAGTTGCCAAATGGCTTGGGATGGAGGTAATTTTTGAATATTTTTGCTGGCTGTGTTCTTATATAACAGTTTTTGAGTGGAGTAACTTCTGCTCCTGGATATGTATCAGGATGAGGACATAGAAGGCCTTCTTGAGTATTATGGTTTCTCATTAAAGGAGTTTGAAGAACCATATATGGTGAAGGAAGGCCCATTTATGGAAGTAGACAATGACTATCCTGTCAAGTGCTCAAAACTTGTCCATAAGAAAAAATCAAGGACAATATTCGAGGATGTTTCAGTTCCGCATGTTGAGTCAGTGTTGGAGAAAGAAACAGAGACCCTGTTAGATAAGGATCATCAGCAAAAACCTTCAGCTTTTCAATTTCTCAAGCCTGATAGTTCTTCACTGTCCATCGAGGAGAACACACCTGATTATGAAACTGTTTCATCTCCAAAAGATGAGATAGAGGCGATTCCAATTACTAAAACAGAATTTTATCAGAAGATAAAATATGAAAGTCTGCAGGCTCCTCCTAGTCATGCGGTGTCAAGTCTACTGGCTCCTGCTAGTCCTTCAGTATTCTTTCCTCATATTTCCCTTGAGGTTCAGCAACAAGCTAGAGTTCGGAGTGCAGAAAAACCTGAAGTACCGCTGCAAGCAAGAGTTGGGAGTTCAGGGAAACCTAAAAACGATGAAGTTGCACAATTTGATGCAAGAAGTATGCCCATTCAATTTATTCCTGCCAGAGATGAGTGGGAGAGTTCTCTAGTTTTGCCAGCTAGTTCTCTTGTAGAAGACACAGAATTGAAGCACATGTGTGATGAAGAGAATGAAGATGAAGAACTAGTGATCACCAGCGAGGAAGCTGAAACTAATGAACCAGCAGCAATTTATTATGATGAAGAAGTTGCTGAGGCAAAACTTAAACTGATTATCAGGTGCAGCTTGCTCTACATGGACCTCATATCTGCTGCAATTACCCTTGTTTCTCTGCTTACCTTGTCAATTCACAGGAAATGGAAGCGACGTTCTTTAAAGAAAAGGGAGATGCGAGAGGAGAAACAGTTAGCATCTAAAGCTGCTCTGAGTTCGCTCTCTCTTGGAGTTCCAATGTGGCCCAACAGAATTGTAAGTAGTGATGAAAGTCTCCTTTCTTTTTCTCCAGCTTTGTCCAATTAAATTTCTGCCTCCGTGCTTTCTCATAATACAGAGCTGGTGCAGCCTCAGTATCATGTAATAAAAGCTCTTTTTTTTTCTGTGTACTGCATGAACAGTAAACACTTTAACTAAATCATGGTACCTGTTTCTGGTAACCGAGAAATCCCTGAGGGTCATTGGCGTAAGGTTCGAAACTGGGTGGATGATGGGCCGACCTTTTACCTTTCTCCACTCAATTTTGGGCTTTTGTTTGCGTCAAGACTCGAACACGTGACGTCTGCCTAATCCACATCTGTGCTCTTACCTCTAGACCAAAGCCACGCTGGCAGCTAAATCATGATTGCATCCACCTTTGTTTTTTCCTATTTTGGTTGAAGTTAGTCTTATTAGGCCTTAAATACAAGTGAAGGTTGAAAAATTAATGGATACATCTGTACCGTTCAAATTTACTATATTTTGTTGTCTGGATGACAAGTTTCTGTGTCCTAATCTATGTGAGAGTTTGAATTTTGAAGGCCAGGTTTATAATTTACCATGTTCTTTTTATTTATCATATTTAGTTAGAGGTCAAATTTGATAATTTTGCTTGGTTTGATTATGAAAATCTAATTATGTACCAGAGAATTTTTCAAGTTGCATTTTGATAATTTTTATTAGTAATTAACATAGGTTTTGACTAACAATTGTTAGGTCCCTCGGAAGGTCAATCTGTGACATAAAATGGGAAGGATGGAGTGTTTGTGACCTGAGAGTGTTGAGTGATAGGACCCATTTATACTTCTATGAGTATTGAGTGTTCCAACCCCTATTTACTTTTATTGGTGAGTCAGTAATTAACCATTACCTATTAATCAATATTCTTCGGAGATGCTGAAGCTGCAGGTAGTGCTGGTTCATCTTGTTCTCTCACTTTGTTTTTCTATGTAATGGTGAAAACTAATATTTGGCTCAACAGAACATGAGAAGAAAGTGAATTTTCTGGGCTTTCAGGATGTGTTTGTGCCCACTGGCCAAAACTCGATTTGCCTCCGATTTTGGCCATCTAAAATTACTTGACCTCTTTCTTAAAATGACATATTCTCCCTCTATCAGTTCATAATATCATCTGACTACATATTCTAATAATTTAAGTTTTAAAGGGTAAAATGGTGGATTATTTAGTCCTAAAGATGTTACAACAACAACAATAACATATCCAGTGAATTCCACAAGTGGGGTTTGGGGAGGGTGGCGTGTGCACAACCATTTCCTACCTTGAGAAGGTAGAGAGACTATTTCCGATTGACCCTCAGCTCAAGTTAAACATATTAAAAAACAAGTATGTAATTCTAAAGATGTTATATGAATTCAAAACATTCCACTCTCTCAATTCAAACCCATGTTGCTCGGACTCGGGTGTGGGTGTACAATACGGGTGCGGATCTAGAAGTTAAATACTTCATGATCTAAGATTTGAGGATACAGGTCCAAATATGGATACAGGTGTGGGGGCCTGGCTAAAGATAATTCAATTATCTAAAAGTAGAGTTATAAAACCTAACTTATGAGATATTATGTTGAATACTTGAGAAAATATTGATTAGAATCCTAGAAGGAGAGAATGAAAAAGGGTGACAAAGAAATTTCTATATACAAAGTATTCCATTTTCTTCAATTTCACCTTAGCTTTTGTTTTGATTACCGAAATCGTAGAATCTGTTGAGAAGGGTAAGGCTGTGTACAATAAAACCCTTTTTTTGATGACAAGGAAAACCCGCAGCTGCTACCCTTTGGGTGCGTACAGGGTAAAACCCCCACTCCTATGCAATAGCTCGCAAACCACATAGGAGAGGTAACCCGCACTAGGCAAGCCAGGTGCGACGAGCTCGACCCAGAAGGCAAACCCCTTGCTTTCGCTGGCAAGGGATTTTGAACTTGAGACCTCCAACATGGAAGTCCCCAGACCATGCATATACGGGTAGTTTTGGTGCTACGGTCTGCCCTTTTTTTATTGAATCTATTTGGAATTTCTCCGTTGACTTTGGTCAAAGTACCCTAAATTGGTTGACCAGATCAGGCATAGTCTTGTTATGGGGTCAACCCTTCCCGATCTAACCCACTAGGCAGTCTAGGACCCTTAGTGGTCGTTTGGTATGAGAGATAAAAATAAAGTCTTGGGATAAAAAAATAGTCTAGGGATATAATTTTGGTGTCTTGTTTGGTTGTCAAGTTTGGGATAACTTGTCCCACCATTTATACCATAGTGATGGGATAAGTTATATCACATACATGGTGGGATAACATATCCCAGGATAGCTAATCCTGGGATAACTTGTTCCCATCTAAACTATCACGATCCAATTTCTTAGGTCATGATGACACCTACTATACCCCACAAGTAGGTAAGCCTAACCCTTAGCCCGAACCATAAGCAACTGACTACCAAGCGGAAGTCAACAATAAGAAGCATATATCTTATAACGAAGCTAAGAAAGGGTAGTCTATAGAAATGCAACACAAGGAGCCATCCCAAGACCTTGTATCAGTTAGTAATCGAGCATCTAATCAAAATAAAAGAACAAGGCTTTTACAAATACTAGATAGGTACAGGCTTGTCTTTGAATACAATATAAAGACTAAGCCTAGCCTAAAGTAGACGGAAACCGGCAACTCCGAACTCCAGGAGCTCACCTTAGTCTTCGAGACTCCAAGTTGCTCCACACGACTCCAAATCATTGGCGATAACTCAAACTAGGATCTGTAGGGAGCATAAGTGTAGTATGAGTACCAAAAACGGTACTCAGTAGTCGATGACTACTGACTGAGCTCAAAAGATAACTCAAGCATAAACAAGTAATAAGGAAAGCATATCACAAGCAACTAAACAGGAGATAAAGTAGATCGGCAATACCTAATAGAAACAGGATACAAGGGGTTAGAAGCCTAGTCAAGAATGTACCTTGAACACTAGCCAACAGCCTAATCGCAAGTAACTAAGATACCAAGTCAACTACCTAGGATTAGGAGGACCCACAACCACAATCCTAAAGTCAAAGCCTATCAGCTAACAAGAAAACAATAACATAGTACAGATTATTGTCAAACAATAACCTAACCGGACTCCATAAGCCCGGAAGGTACAAACAACAATCATAACCCAACCGAACCCCATAAATCGGATGGTGCAATCAATGATCAACAAACAAGTATACTGGTGATAGGCATTACATATGAATGCAGAGGATGCAATAAGACCCTCAGAGAAGTGCCACGAATCCAAGCTCAAAAAGCGAAAGTCGGGCTCCCAGCCCCAGTTACTACAACCACAGTCAACTCCCAGCGCAGCTAACAAGAGTGACTCAGGAACGTGTCAACTTCGAAGA
Organism: Solanum verrucosum; assembly: GCF_900185275.1. NCBI lineage: Eukaryota > Viridiplantae > Streptophyta > Magnoliopsida > Solanales > Solanaceae > Solanum > Solanum verrucosum. Next base: position 700,061 of record NW_026019916.1, on the reverse strand, counting down.
GGATCTCAATATGTCATAGCCTCCCAGCCAGAAAGTCCACTATCATGGGCGTATGCCTCCCAGCTAGTAAGAGTGACTCAGGGGCATGTCGACTCCGAAGAGGACCTCAAAGTAGCCAAAGATCATGCAAGAAAGGGTGTCGACGTGCCGACTAGTCAAGTAAAAACAAATGCCTCTAAAATCTTAAGTAGGAAAGGAGCACGTCCCAAAAGTCTTGTAATCTCAAAAACCAGTAAATCAATTGATCTAGGTGGATAAAAGCCAAGTAAAACAGTGTTTCATCATGAATGATAAATATGCCAATGTATGAACCGGGATCGTACCACAAAGCTCGTGAGAATGAGCAAACAATGCAATGCATGCCATCATCAACATTCAAACAAGGCACTTAAGTCAAATAACCACACAACCAACCAAATCACTCAACCAAAGGGATGAGTACTAACCTGGGATCCAAGTGGTCCTCGCACACGACATCGGGCCCTACAATATAATCATAAGCTCAATAAGGATACAACAGGCCTATCGCTAAACAATAAGCGAAGGGATCAAGAAGAGATTTCAAATCAATAAAGGGATAGCAAACTCAAGGGATGACGCCCTACCCTAATCGCACCGCTCTAGTCCCAGGTTGAGCACAACTAGGACCAATTCACGGCTACAATGAGCCACCAAGGTCACAAGCATCAATGCAAAGAAAACAACCCAAAACAAGCCTTAAAGAGAGCAAATCATAACTACAAGGCGCTAAAACACAACCTAAAGCATCTAATGTCCAGCCTAGTCTATTGCCATTATGAATCAATCCTAACAAGGATAAGCAAGGTCATCTACACCACAAGGGAAGCTACAAGCCTAAACTAAGGATTCCAACATCCACACTAAGCCCAAGGCTCCTACGGAGTCAAGATAAAATGGAATAACAAGAGGAAAGCTAAATACCCGACAAATACAATCCAAAATCACATGAAATCTATACTAGGCATTATCTAAGAAGCTCAATCAAGAAAGTAGCTTGAAGCCATCTCAAAGCTGATCACGAGCGCTCTGAATCCACCTCACAAGGGCTAGCCCCTTCCGAAATGCTTGAAAACCACGCTATCAAATTACCGATCACGACGTCATTACAGACGTTTTGACATTAAAATCGTAACAATTGGAAATAGACCCAAAATCGAGTCAAAATGGGAATGTGGGACCCACACCGAGAAATTGACTTGGTCAAAAGTCCTAAACGACTAATCGAGCTTGTGCCCCGAAATGGGGCTCAATTCCATGCTCGGAACAACCCAAACCACCACATGCATCAAAATCACCAATTGAAGAAAACAAAAGAGAGCTGGCATCCCTTCGGGGCAGAATATTCCTCAAATGGGGAGTCCCCAACACTTACCAAACACTCCAATGCGTAGCCACGAAGATTCCGGACATCCACAACTTCAAATCACCTTAATCAGAGTTCCCAAGCTTGAGATATTACATTTTTAAAATGAGGGCTGAAGTTGAAATTTTGGGATATAAATAGTCGAAAATGGTCGCTAAAAGTTGAATCCGGTCACTGAAGGCTTAAATTCTGGTTGCTAAAAGCGCACTTCAGCTAGTTTGCTCAAACTGAGAATTCTCCAACGGGGTGCCCGAGATTTGTTCAGAACCCCGTGTGCGCAAACGAAATATTCTACCCCATCGAATTTGGCATTCCAGACTCAACAGATCCATTAGGACTTCCATCCGAAGTCGTTTCGACGAAAATTGGGTCCCACACCCAAGTTTCGTTTTAAGCTAAAATCCACAAGGGTCAAAATGAGACCGAAAGCCTCAAGAATTGCACAAAAGGATTTTTTTTTTTTGTTGTTGTTACAAAAGGATATTAATTTATATAATTTACATAGTCCTTAGTCCTTGCATCTGGAAAGGGAACATATCCATCTTATGGAAATTTTCATAATAAAATTTTATAGATTTGAGAAAATGCATAAATATGGAGTACTATGTATTACAATAATTAACAATTTAAAAAATTTATAAAGAAATTTTAATCAAACCCAAAAATAATATATTATTGACTCTCGAAATTTCAACTGTATTACATAAATTGAAACAAAAAGAATAATGTTTATGATCCGAGAAAATCATAATATTTAATGCTCTAATGGATACAGTGATCGTATTATTTCAAATTCAACTTTTTTTAGTAGGATCAAACTTATTATAATTTAAAATTTGATTGCAACTTTAGTGAAAATAATAGAAGAAACTTAAGCGGGGTAGGGCGGAGCGGGTGGATGTGGGGTAGGTGCGGGGTGGGTGGATGCGGGTGGAAGTGCTTAAGTGGGGTGGGGCGGGGCGGGTTGAATTTTTTTTTGGTGGAGACAAAACCCGCCCCGCTCCGCCCCACCCCATTGCCATCCCTACACGTGCCTGCACTGTGCGCAGGTCCTGCCCTGCACAACTTGCCATTGATCCAGTCTCCTGAACTGTCTACCCTCGCCCAGCATTTAGCCCACAACCTTGTTTAACCACGGCCATGCTACGATCGCAGCATTGCCTGGCCTTGCCTTAGCTTTGCCCAGCCCTTGTCATGCCTTAGCCACACCTTGCCTTGCATACCTTAGCCACGCCAATGCCAAGGTCTATCTTCAATTGAACTTGATCTTGACCGAAGTCATTGGGCCTTGGCTAGGTTCATCATGTAAATCCCTTGCCAAGCCCTAGCCACTTAAACCATCAAGCTGAGGGTCTAACAGGTCCCATACCCACATCCATGTCATGTCGACATGGGTGTGGCACCGAAAGTGAAGAGTCCGATCAACTTAGATTCACACTGATATGATCTGTACTAATTTTTATTAGTTTGAACTTTATTTGATGTATTTTGGACTAATTAATCGACATAACATTTAAGCTATTATTTTAAAATCTTAAATGCTTGTCAGTATTCTAAAATTTACACTCTAAATCTCTCTGCTAGTCACAGTAACTCATGTTATTTGTGATCAAGTCTGATGTTTCTAGATATTTAGCTCCTAAAAGCTTGCCTCTTGCTGCATAGGCTCTATTACTGGGTCATCATATCTTGATAAAAAGCTTTTCTCAATTTCTTCATATGAAGGGTTGATCACTTCATGGTTTAGAGAACTATTAGATTTCTCTTGCTTTTATTTGTTTGGAGGGGCATCATATCCAACCAGAATACTGATAACCTTATTTCATCTATCTAAGATACCCTAAAATTTCCAACCATTTGGGTGTAGTTCTTCTTCCCGCTTCCACTTCTATACCTTAGGTCTGTTGTGTGGAAATAGGCATAATAGGTATGAATTGATTGAGAAATGTTTGCCGTAAAGTAGGCCTAGGGTGTCGAGAATTGAACCTTGTGTTTTGGACAAAAAAACATTTTGATTTGGGTGATACATTAACTATGTCAGTCGATGAAGTAGAAGCTTATTGTATCAGTCTTAGAATGCATCTATTGTTTTGTTCATGAACTAGGGGAATGATGAAATTAAGAATTAAATTATATGCATGCTAAAAGTTCTAGATTAGAAATACAGAAGCACTACATTTGTGTAAGCAAGCTCATAGAAGTAAAGAAAATAATTTCCTCATTTGTCTTCAAATAGAGTTTTGAGTGATTTGACAGTGACGACCTCCTCCCTGAATTTTCCAACAAAGGGTAGTTATTGGAATGAATTGAATCCCAACCAAATGCCACAGACAAGAGGCATCATCTCTGTCTATTCCTCACCAAACATTCAAGTACATCTTCTGATCCCAGGGTAGAGGCCTCTCTTACAAATGCACACATAAAAAGATAAAATCAATCTAATGCCACCCAAGGAGAATTGCTTGGTTGATAGAAACATGGTTAAAAAAAACAGAAATTCTTGGTTGATAGAAACATGGTTAAAAAAACAGAATTGCTTGGTTGAAATCTCAAGTTCTGCAAATTGTTAAATTTATTTGATGTTCTCACAAAATGTCATTTTACCAGATTATTTGGCAAGGTTGACATAAAAGCTTCAGCATGAACTCAAAATAGTTTTGAACTTTACTGCTTCTTTCTTTGACTCCAGCCTTAAATCTTTATTGTCAATCCCTAGACATCTGCATAATGTTAACTTTTTACTAAATGGTGAAAAATTATCTCTAATCCTGTTCCATGGGAGCAAAAGAGCAGAAAGGAAATAAAGATTTCTTCCTCCATCCTGGAGATGTTCCATTCATATGTGCATGTCAGCTTTCTGCACAAGAATGTCTCCATCTCACTTACAAGTTTTGCTATCTGTGTGTCTGAAATTGGACATACACGTCATCCTTGAGCACTTTTATGGTCAATTTATTTTCACTGATATTTGCTACTGTTCCTCCTTGTTTTAGCAACATAGCACAACAGTTGAGTTCAACATTGATCATGCTGTCTCAAAATGGTACCGAACTCAGGAAAAATCATGGTCAAGGCTGAATGTTTCAGATGTAGTTGCCACCACACTCCATGAAAAAAATGCAGCTGCCAGATGCCTTTGCTGGAAAGTAATAATATGTTGTGAGGATAATAATATAAACAATCTGAACCCAAAAAATGGCATGGACCAGTTGAATGCCAAGTCCTGGTTGCTTTCCAAACTCATGCCTGCAAGAGAAGATGAAGATGATACACTAATAACGTCTCCAGGCCTGTCTGTTTGGAGGAATTGGCTTCTTAACGAATCAGGCGGGGACCTTATTTGTTGTTTATCAGTTATCAAGTACACTAATTTTGAGAATCTGAATGAGACTGTAGCAGGTGCAAATGCAGTTCTCTTCCTGTTGTCAGAAGGTATCCCATGGGTTCTTCAGAAAAATCAGCTTCATAAACTGTTAATGTCTGTACCTTCTGGTTCTCAGTTACCCCTTTTGATCGTAAGTGAACTGTGCAAGGAAAATGCAGATCCTTCCACTATAGTTAAAGAACTGGAGCTACATGAAGTCCATGAATCAAGACTTCATTCCTTTAGTGTTGTTTACCTAAAAAACCAGCAGATGGAACAGTTGAATGGGTTTTTCAGCGATGAACAATTAAGAGGAGGACTGAAGTGGCTGGCAAATGAATCACCACCACAACCAGTTCTCCAGTGTGTAAAAGCCCGAGAACTGGTTCTCTACCATTTGAATTCTTTGCTTGGGGTTCTTGGTGAAATGAATGTTTGTGATGTGGGTCCAAACAATTGTATCTCAGCCTTTAACGAGGCCTTGGATCAGTCTATGAGGGAAATAGCTGCTGCAGCTCATGCTAATCCTACCTGTTGGCCCTGTCCCGAAATAGGTTTGCTGGAGGAACATAGCCATGAGCATGAAGCTGTGACCCAACACTTGCCACAGCTGGGATGGAGCTTAGCTCCAAGAATTGAACCAGTTGTGCGTGCAATATCTGACTGCAAATTTCCATCTTTTCTAGATGATACATCTTGGTTACATAGAGGTTCTGATGTGGATGTTAAAAACCAGATATTACAACTTCAAAGTTGTCTAACAAAGTACTTCACAGAGATTAGCAAGTTGATGGTACTGCCACTTGCAGAAAAAGAGGCCAGTGTTATGATGCAGAAGTTTGTGCAGCTTCAACTCCAGAACTCATACTACTACATTGTACCAAACTGGGTTATGATTTTCCAACGGGCATTCAATTGGCAGTTGATGAAGTTAGTTAAGGACACATCTTTCTCAGTGTATATCCTGATAAAGCATGATTTGTCCACTTCAATGCTTGGAGCTGTGGAACTTGAAGACTCTGCACAGTCGCATTACCATTTGTCACATCCATCTCTTGATGAAATGGTTGAAGCTGGACGGATGCCTCTTCTCGGATGTGCTATGCTTGACAGGGAAGGAAGAGCTTTCCAACCTTATCCAGGTATGACTTCACACAGTGAAGAAATTCCCACAACTGGCGCATGCAATGAAATAGAACATGGGAAGGATGCTGGACATGTTGAATTTGTAAAAGCCAGTTATAATAGAATGAAAGATCTAAATGAAGGTGAAAGTGAACCTCTGATGACCATTAAGGAAATGAAAGAAACTGACAAACTTGGCGAATTACTGGACAGATGTAAGATTAAGCAGAACATGATAGATAAAAACTTGTCAGTATATTTTTAATGCATTACTTTCCTCACTTGCTGAAAATCTGTTGTATGTGTAATGTATCTTTGTATCATGAAGGGTCTAGCTTTACGCATCCTTTGAAGGGTCTTGGAATTTTGCTCTTACCATTATTTTTAAACGTGACGGTTGTAAGAGCTGCATTCTTCCCACCTCTTACTCTCATTAAGCTTCGTGATGTGCTTTCATCCTTGTAAATGCAAAGGATGTCTTCCATCTCGAGCTTTACAGATTTATTGGTTTGGTTTGGTTTATAGATTTTAAAATTTGACACATGATTTGGTTTGGTATTTGAAAAATCCAAACAAATCCGGTCCATGTACACCCCTTGCCCAAACACAAGTGATGAAAGTGATATCTACCTTGGTCGATCTTGTGCTGTCGAGTTAAGTTGCACATATTTACCAAAATTGTAGTACACATCAGAAAGCTTAGTTGGTTGGCTATTTAAATTTTCACTTTATTGGTGACTTGTTTGATTCTTTACCTAGTAATCTTTTCCTCATTTTCCCTTCACTTACTCCTTAATAACTCAGGTAGAATGAAGAGGAATTTTTGTATATGGTATAGTTTCACCCCTGATTACAAAATGCAGTAAGAGGTTGTTTCAAAATATACCAAAAAATGTTGTATTTGCGTGCAGGCAAAATACACTGTATTTCCTGCATAATAAGTATATCCGCACATATAAAATGTTTGTGTCTAATTGAAATCCTGCAGATACAAGGTCAACTTACGCATCATTTCAATACACTTTACAATTATCGCACAAAAAATGCTATACATATGACTTACATGCCGAAATACAATAGGGGCAGTGTAAATTGTATTTTTTTTTTTGTTTAGTTAAACGTTAGTCGACTGTTGATTTTTTGCAACGACTCACTGTGATATGCGTAGATGATGTAACAAAGTCGTATGCAAATATAGTAATTCAAACAAACTTGGGTTTGAATTCCATTCAGGTGATGTAACAAAGTCGTATGCAAATATAGTAATTCAAACAAAGTTGAGGTTGAATCCGACAAGGAGTAGGGAGAAACACTTACTAATTGGATGAGTACCAAATTGACAGTCAATTTTTATTCCGCAAGGGTTGAAAAGATTTTGTGTAATTAAACTTAAAAATTGTAGTAAATAACTATGAATGCAAATTTTATGTGATTAAACTATCAAGGTTAAACTTATGAGATCAAATTACTAAAGTTGTGTCCGCACAATGAGTTGTGTTGTTTGTTGTTCGTTGGGTTTCATGCAATCACAAATATTTAGATTGTAGAAATGCACTCAATCTTTTTCAAGAGTTGAACAATTCATCTCCATATGATGTTTCCACTACTTAATAGGTTATTTAAATAAGCATGACCAATTATTTTATTGTTCCCATTGAGAATTTAAAAAACGAGGGTTAAGTTTTTATATATCAAGGTAAAATTAATGAAAACTTTGAATAACCTTTTATTCCTATCAGATGTCCAATATTCATTTTGAGACTTAAGTTAATTCAGATTTATGCTATCAGAATCTTACATGTTTAAATCTGATTTTTAAATAAGCTTAAGGTAACTTGTACTTCAGTTAACTGTTGCTACAAGTTTAAAACAATTGTCAATCACAAATATTTAAATGATTATGATCATTATTTTAACATGGTAATTACTTCTTGTACTTTTTTTTGTTGAGAAAATGATCAAATGGTCCTTTAAGATTGAGGTTTTGTTTTATTTGTCCTTTAGTGTATAATATGATGAAAATGATTCTTAATATATTTCAAAAAGATAATTAGTATAATTCTATATATAAGTAAACACTTGCAATTTTTGCTATAAAATTAAATTAAGACCCTCGGTATGTGAACTGTATATATGCACATGAGCTATCAAGCTACACAATAAATATATCTTTTTGTATCATTTTATCCCAGTTCAGAATCAACATCAAATTCCTAATCCCAACTTAAAAGAGCCACGAGAAAACCTTCAATGCAAGGTAAGACTTGAAAATATATTGCAATTTTATTGTGAATATATTCAATGAAGTATGGAAGGGAAGTATAAAATATCATTGAATGGACTAAATAGGTTGTGCATGGATCAAGGTGGATTTCCACAAAAGGTATCTTACTCTGGAAAAAAAACTCTCTACCAAAAAACCCTAAGAACCAAAACCCTAGTATTGAAAGTGACCTCCATAGCTGGAGTCACCACCGGTAGGACTACCCACCGTAAGAATTTCCACCCTTACCTACGTAAGACAATCCAAACATACAAAATCCTAAACCTGACCAAAACACAACTCACTACACTCATATTCTTAAACCAAAAACAACTATGCCACCACATCCATCTATCCTCCCCAAGCCAGTGGTTATGTTGCATGGAGAATCAAATATCACTTGGAAGGCTTCAGAAGTTAGATCGCTTATAATATGGGAAAACTTGTACTATGCCATTATAGGCAAATTTTCGTATGGCAAACCCGACATCATGGAGTTGAGGAAAACAATACCGGGGCAATGCGGAATAAAGAGTATATGCACAATAGGAGTATTGGACACATGGCATATATTGATCAGACTCACAAGCTTAGAGGATTATGTGCAACTACTCTCTACAACGATTTTCTATGTGAAATCTAGAGAGAATTACTGGAAAATGAGAACCCTTAAGTAGGATCCATGGTTTGAGCCGAATGTAGAAACAACGATTGGAGTTACATGGATATCGTTTTCGGATCCACTCCTGAATTTCCTTGCAAAGGAGAAGGGTGGGCATGGCAACACGAAATCAGAAAAGACCTAGTTGTGCTAAGGTCAAAATTGAAGTAGATTTTGACGGCCAAGCTACCACAATGGGTGAGAATTACGGAAGAAGATGATGTCACATGAGACATTAAATTCAAATGGATTAAGGTGCAGTATGATTATATGCCTAAATATTGTAAAAAAAAAAAAATCTTAGAAGGGCACAATGAGCAAAGTTGTTGGTCATTACATCCTGAGCTATATAAAACAAGGAATGAAGAAGAAACAAAGAAGAAAGAGGAGCTAAAATGAATAAAGACAACTGAAGGCACAAAAGGTGACCACAATAGGGTACTAATAAGTGGAAGAGTGGCGGGACTAAAACAAAATAAACAAGAATGGATAGTGAGAGGAATAAATAAATTAAAAAGAGATAAAAATGGGCTCATTAAAGGAGAGAATGGTGTGCAAGATGACAATCCTTTTGAGGCTCTGGGTAGAGAAGGAGACCAGGAGAGAGATGAAGAGGAAACCAAATAGAAAGTAGTAAGCACAAAAGAATGGGTGAATCGGAAATTCAGAAAACAAGAACCAACATAAAATAACATGGAAAGACAAGGGGAGATAGGCATAAGTAAGCAAAACAGTTTGGAAGAAAATAGTAGAGAGACGGAGAAGGAACAAGAGCAGACTCTGAAATCTAAACAAATAGAAGAGGAAAGAATACATGAAGAGCAGGAGGACAATATGATAGTGATGAGTGGTATATTTCGACTCATTTGAGGCATTTTTAGTTCAACAATTAGTTTCCTCATGCTTAACTATGTCTTATTATGATAATATTTTGATGATTTGCAGCTATGAACGCTAAAAGACAAGGAGAAAATGAATACTTGAAAGAAAGGTCAAAAACATTGAAAGAAGTACAAACTTCGTACTGGTAGTTACTTATTCAAAAGGGCAAATCACCCAAATGGCATGACCTCGTCCAAAGTGACGATGTTCACAATTAATGATAATAGAGGTAGGTTGGCGAACCAAAAGAGAAACGACGACTCGCCGAAGAGAAAGGGAGAACAAGATGACCATCGTCGAAGTTGACAAGACTTGGATTAAAAATGAAGGCTCAAAAGGTGGTAATCGACGATCTGCCAAATATAAAAGGAAGACTCGAACGAGTTTGCCAACTGAGGCTCAAACACCTGAAGCCTAAAATAAATGAAAATCGAGTGAAGGAAAAAAACAACGATCCTCCGATCGTGTTCGATGAGCCCGACTAATGTCACCAAGTTGGTCACGCAGTGAATTTTAGGCAAAATTTTGGAAAATAATAAATAGCCTAAAAGAGAGAGAAAATCGAGAGTTTTCTTTTGGCAGAAGAATTTTTGAGAGCTTTTGTTTTGATAGAGTGTTGGTTTGAGAGTACCTTGTGGAAAACATCTTTAGTTTTAGGGTTTTCAATTTTACTTTTGCAATTGACAATTGGAAGTTGAAATAAAAATGGATGTGGATTATAATTGCTTAATTTTCATCACATCCATGGTGGCTATCTTGATACGTATAATATCTTTACCTTTTGTGATGGGTGGCTAAAACCCCAAGTATAGGGTTGCAATTATGGGATTGGGTGTTGATTTAATGTAGTGGGTATTGTATTTTGCTCCATTTTACTGTTGTTCATTCATGGATTTAGGCTAATTAGCATGGGTAAAATTCATGGGTTAAGGTTGCAAACTTAATCCTATTTTCAATATCTGATTGATGCTCAAAAGAGATCGATTGGAGTGGGTAATTAGTTTGATGCATAAAATATAGGTTTGATTTCTATGGTTTGCTTGAAAGAGATTACGATTCAGATCTATTTTCCGAAATCTATCGAAAGAGTGTTTCCGTAAGGTAATGGGTTGATTTGTTAATCATATAGATGAGACCGAAAGGAGATTCTATGAATTGGTACTATGAGATCAAAAGAAGATTAGTGTAATTGAAGATGATTCGGCCTGCCTGTTTCTCCTGAATGTACACACAAGTGTACGTGATCGCACAAGTAATATAGTGGCTCTAAAAGAGCTGGATTAACAAACCCAAATGACTTGTCGATTAATTATTTTTACTAATTTTTACTAGTTTGATTATTTTTTTCAGAAGCATTACTAAAAAACTGCCAAAAAACAATGCAATGAAAAGCGACGGACTGCGTCGCCCAGAAAAATGACGACTTTTGTCACGTTGTCCGTCGCTTTTTAATAAAAATAATTATTCTTTAAATTATTTGACAAAAAGCGATGGACAACATCACTTAGTCCATCGCCTTTTTTAGCGGATTTTTGCGCCAAATATATATAAAATTTATACTTAATTATTTAATACAGGTAGAGACACTGTCCGTCACTTTTTATTAAATATAAATTTAAAAATAACTACTCTGTCCGTCGCTTTCTATTAATTGTTATTTAATATTTATTTTTTAAAGAAGCGACGGACAACATCTTTGTGTCAGTTGCTTCTTGGCCAAATATTTTTTTAAAAAAGCGACAGACAGTGTCACATAATCTGTCGCTTTTTGGCCAATCTTGGTCAAACATTTAAAAGAAAAAGCGACGGACATAGAGACATTGTCCGTCGCTTTCCTTAAAATATCTGGATACCCAGACGGGTTTTTTCCACATTCTTCCTTCTCTTCCTTCTCTCTTCCTTTCTCTCTTCCTTCTCTTTAAAATCGCTCCAAGCCCAAACACTATCCGTTGCTGCCGTCGTTGTTGTTGTTGTTGCCGCCGCCTAGCTCCCTTTCCAATTGTCTCTAATTTCTCCTTAAAAAGAAGGTTAGGGTTTCTTTAAATTAGTTTTTAATTTTTTATGTTTGATTTTGTTAATTAGAGAATGAATTTGTGTTTTGGATTGAATGATTGATTGTGTTTGTTAGAGAATTAATTAGGGTTTCTTAATTTTAGTGTTTGTTTGAATTTGAAAATCTTTAATTTGATTGTGAATTGGGATTTTTTAAAATTTGATTGTTAGTTAGTAAATTGTTAATAGAATGAAGTTTGAATGTCATAACATATATAGGATGAATGTTTGAATGTGATGAATATAAGAGGGTTTTTTTTGAATTAGAAATTGAATATATATATAAACTAATTTTTGGATTAGAAGTTTATACATGACTAATTTTATAGATTGGAGATATGAACTTGAATTAATTAGAATTAACTTGAACTTGAACTTGGAACTAATTAGCTTGAATATATAACTAATTAAATTTAGAAATTTGATATGAACTTGAATTGAAAACTTAAACTTATTAAAACTTGAATATATATATAACTAATATTCTTGGATATGAAGTTTATATTTAACTAATTTTAGAACTTTCATATGAACTTGAACTTGAACATAACCAATTCATGGATTAGAAGTTTATATATAATTAAGTTTAGAAATTAAATATGAATTAACAATAAACACATGGGGTAATGAAGCCATCTATACAGAACTTTTCAAATAGCTGAGGAAGTATGTAAGTGTGCAATCACTAAGTATTTAATAATATAGTCATGTTATATTAAATTATATTACTTGAAATAACAATCACGTAGGTTTACGATGAATACTCAAGTGTCCAACATTTGCAATTAGTGAAAGAAGTAGCACTTGGATCTGAATCTCAAGTACTGACAATGAATAAGTATTGTGTCAATGGTTTTAAGTTTCAAACTGAAGAAGTTTCTAGGAACAAGAAAACAAACAATTGTGGTGTCTACATACAAGGTGATGTTGATGGTACTGGTCAAACTATTGAATATTATGGTGTCATTCAAGAGATTATTGAAGTGAGGTATTCAGGTTGGCCTAAGAAGAAGATTGTATTGTTTCGGTGTGAGTGGTTTGACTCATCACATAGAGGCACAAAGGTGGACCATCAACATAATATAATTGAAGTTAAGCACACCAGGGAATACAGAAGTTATGATCCTTTTATTATTGCACAAAATGCTAAACAAGTGTATTACACTTTATATCCATTGCGTAGAGACAAAGCTGATTGGTGGGTTTTTATAAAAAGTAAGTCTGTGGGAAGAATTGAAATTGAAAATGTCTTAGATGTGGCGTATCAAAATGATGTTGCAATTGTTCAACAAGAAGTTGATGTTGAATTGGAAACCACACTACAACATCCTCAACATTTATTAGAAGAAGTATCTGATAATGAGATACTGAATGTTGAGGAAGAAATATCCGAGAATGAGGAAACTGAATCATTTGATGACGAAGAATGGGACGATAATGAAAATGAAACAACTGAGAAGGAAGAATGGGAGAATGATGGAATTGAAACAAGCGAGGAGGAATAGTGTAGAATGAAAGTTAGCTAGTATATATATGTAAGTGTATTTTGCTAATTTTATTGAATTTATAATTTTTATATATATTATACATGTAAATTTGCATACAGATATCATCAGGCGATGACAGTGATAGACATCGCGAGCATCTTGGAGTTAGCCAGACTAAACATGCTAAAAAAAGAAGTTTAGGAGACCCATAGATCCTGAGGATATTGCAGGATCTATTTCTTCTGCGCCAGAGCGCATCAACCATGATACTCATATACTTGTTGTTCTGTTTGGTACGGCGGATCCTCGACAATATTATCCTAATTACCATCGACCAGTAGGTGCTTCCTCTACTTCACAGGCAGTGCCTTCAGTACGCTACGAGGACCTACCTTTACATGCTATTCGTCGAGGATGACCCTTATCGGTAGGTACTCAATCTCCCACAGGTGCATCTCCTCAGTTATTTACCATGAGGATTAGAGATTCTAGTAGCGAGCAGTCTAATGTTATGGCCGGTACGCCTCCATTGACTCAGCGTTATGTGCATCATGATGTATCACTTTCTTCTACAGCTACACCTAGTGCTACTCCAGATGAGATGCTTCCTCTAGTTCCTGGTAAGAAGGACAGACATGATTGAGCCGGATTGATCATCGTAAGTTTATTTTGTTATCTATTTGTTAGTTTATTTTATTTATTTCTTATTTTTTAATATATTATTCATGAACTAACATATTTATTATGTTTTTTGCAGGTGGAATCCGACAAAGGATGTTGCTGGGGCATTAAAAGACTGTGTTAGGAGACTATATACACAGACTTATCACTCTTGGAGCAAGATCCCAAATACTATACGCCAGGTGATGTATAATAATTTTAAGGTATATATTTTTTAGTTAAGTTTAGTGTACTTTACTTTTTTTCACTATCGATCTATTTAACGTTATTCAATTTTTTTTATTCAGACTATGTGTACTTGGGAGCCGAGGCACAATCATGTCCTTTCGACCACATTTGAGAGGAAGGCATCCGCCAGACTGTCTACCTGGCTAAAGAAAGTTTGGGATAGTGCTGAACGTCCGAATTGACTGTTGCCACATGTTTTTGTTGATCTGGGTCGGTATTGGAACACAGACAAGTTTAAGGCAATATCAGACCAAGCCAAAAAGACTAGAGGTCGTCTTAAGGGTGGCTTGTTGCACACCGGAGGTACAAAGTCTATTGGAACAATTGCAAGAGAGATGGTAATTAGTTCTAATTCAAACTTTTAAATAAATAATTAGTTGATTCATATATATCGTTATAAATTTCAGTTTTTTATTTATAGGAAAAAGAATTGGGACGCACTCCCATTGCACCAGAGGTTTTCAAGAAGACTCATGTCAGGAAGAAAGAAAATGAGTCGGATCCGGATGTGTGGGTGGAGGAAAGAGTCGAACAAACTTTTGTAAGTTATTTAATATGAATAATATATATTAATCGTGAATATATTTATGATAGGTATATATATTGATGTCAATTTTTATATTTAATATGCAGAATGAGTTTCAGGATTACGTCGATGAGAATCTAGATAGTTCGGTCGAAATGACACCTGAACTTTCTACCCAGATCTGGAAAGAAAAAGTGGTGGAGGGACACACAAGGGTAGAGTCTATGGTCTAGGCTCTCGAAACAATTTAAGACGATTCCAGTCAAGCTTAGAAGGAATTAGATCGTCAAGTCAAGCCGAGGCACTTGACGGTGTTCAGATTGATGCTATGTACGATCAAATAGCTAAACTTACAGCGGTACTGGCAGAGTCGGAGCGGAGAAGAGTAGCTGAACAAGAAAGCATTAGCAAGACCGTTCAGCAAATTCAAAACCAAGTGATGAACCTCGCTCGTGGAACTACTACTTCGGCTCCCGAGGAAAGTGACGACTACAGTACTGATAGTGAGGATGATTGTGTAGGACTCACTCCCTAGTTTACATTGGTGAACTTTTATGAATTTTTGTAATTTTGAAAGACTTTATAAGTCTTTAAATTTTGATTTAGATACTTTCGAATGTTATTTTAAGTTTCTTGTTTTATGTTTTGTGTAGATTGTTTATAATTTTGTGTTTGATTGGGTTGAATAATATAGATCAATTGAATTGAATTGAATTGCAGGTGGGCAGCAGAAAAGTTTCTGCTGTAAAAAAATTTGCAGAAAAAGCGACGGACAGCATGGTTTTGTCCGTCGCTTTTCTGGGATTTTCAAAAATCGAATTTCTTCAAAAGCGACGGACTGCGTCGCATTTTGGAAATTAAAATAAAAAAAATATATAGCGACGGAGTCCGTCGCTTTTGTAAAAACATTCAAAAAATAATAATTCAAAAATGCTCACAGTCCGTCGCTTTTTAGCGACGCTGTCCGTCACTTTTGGAAAAGCGTCGAGCCAAAAAGCGACGGACATAATTGCGTAGCATTTCCGTCGCTTTTGGCCAAAAAAGTGACGTACTGCGACGCTTTTATCCATTTCTTTTTGGCAGTTTTTTAGTAGTGAAGTGCCAAAATAATTTGATTTATAAATAAAAGTAAGCAAGAATTAAATACTAAGATTACCTTACTATGATTGCGGAAATTCCAGGGCTGCAACTTACTTAGAATTCATGCATAATATCTTTTTCTATGGACTTCAATTGGTTATCAAATCGCTGATTTACAAGGTTGAATGTATGATCATGGTCTCCCGACCTCTAATCGCCTACCACAATTGGCAGTCTAACTACATCGTTCAACAGGGATAGACTACCAATCACAGAGCATTGCATTTTCATCTTGGTTAGTAACCAAGTAAGGTCTCTAGATATATCCCTATCTTAGATACAAATCAACCCTAATTTCTAGAGAAGATCATACTCCTTTTGTCTGACGTTCTATACTCCTAATATTTCTCTACTGAGTTGAATTTGGACAATACATTTATTACAATAATTGCCAATCACGAAATACTAAATCAAGAACAAAAGAACAAGTTATGCGATAACCAACTTGAATACATAAAATTCAATATTAAACAATCATTTGTAGCCACACCAGAACAAGAGTCTTTAACTACTAATGTCTAAGAAAAGACCAAAAAAAAAAGAACCCTAAAAAGTATAATGACTTTTCTCTACTCAGTATCTCCCTTAATAATTATTCTTATGGTCTATTTATACCAGTACTTGGTCTACGGTTGACCATTACAGACCATAGAAAGTGCTACAATTCATAGGTCCAAACCATTGGTCGAGTTCGGCAGTTATTATAAGGGTTTTTTTGGGTCTTTTCTCTAATTATTTTAATCCAATACTACGTCATTTTACATTCTACCCTAAGCCATATATAAAACTATTTAGCCCCAAATTACCCACTTTCAATTCATTCTTCTATTTCCCTAAATCTAACCAAATACATTCTTCAAAATTCCCTCCTAAAATCTAAGGAAGAAGAAGCTAGGATTCAATTGCAAGTCTCCAATTCACCATTCTTTGTGGGCTTTTAGCATCAAGGTATGTGGGTATTCACCCATGAAATCCATTCTTCCATCCCTCCCCCCCCCCCCCCCCCAAGGTTTCCAATTCTCAATCTCAAATTCAATTGTTTAAGTTAGGGTTTCTATCCAATCTTTATGAGTTTCATTCAATTGAGATTGTTTATTGTTAATTATGTCTTCTAATGCATGATTAAATGTTACTATATGATATTTAGTTGAAATTAGGTTAACCCATGCCTAAATTATGATTTTCAATTATGAACCTATGATGAACTCGTGAGCCTATGAATTATGAATTTATGAAGATATGCATGTTTTTTATGAAATTGTTGTAAATGATTTGGGGATACTTTGAAAGGAATGTATCAAGGTTATTGTGAAATGTTTTCTCAAATGTTATTATGATAATGATTGTGAAAGGTATTTCTCACATATTGATTCACATTGGTGAAAATGTTTCTCATCTATGTTGAATTATGTTTGAGGAGCTTTTCTATGTTTTGATCTTGAAATACGTGGATTGGTATTGATCATTGCCTTCCCTATGTTATGTTGATATTCAACTTTTATCTATTCCATTGGAATTTAGACTTAGCACTGAGAGGGCTTGAGGTGGAGGCTCAAATAGGATAGTCTCTAGTATAAATCTCTAGTCCCAAACTACATGTGCCGTAGGATTTTCTTAAATAACTTAGCTAGTGGATCCACTTTATCAAATGATGATATGTACATATTCTACCTTGGCAAGTAGATTCCCCTTCTTTTGGTATGAGGGATATACCAGATTCCATGATATATCTCTCATGGTCTTATTGTCAGTTAAAGCTAAGATCCCACAAAATAATTATGTTTTCTTCAAGCTTTTCTTATGTCTTTTACGTTAATGTATTTGACTATGTTCCATGATTCTAATGTCATTTCTTTCTTAAGCTTTCAAATGTTTCAATATGATCATGCCTACTCATTTTAAGTCATTCATGCCATCATGTCTATGTTTATGCATATCACCTCATACTTGGTACATTTCATGTACTAATGCTTACTTGTGCCCGCATTATTTTTTCTAATGTAGGGTCTGACGCTCCTACCTCCCATACTCATGACTAGTTGGTTTTATAGACTTTGAAGATTGGTGATTCCTCATGTCCCGAGGACCAAGATACTTTTATTTATTTTCCTTTATTTCACTTGCATACTTAGTATGCGATGTTTGTGTTACGTCCCAATCACTTTTCTTATGATGTATTAGATGACTTTGAGAATTATGTTAGACTTACGCTTTGTCAAACTCTTTGGATGTAAAATGATATCTTCTAAAATATTTACTTCTATTATCGTGTATGATGTATGCTAAGTGGCTTTTGTAGAACCTCTCGGAGTTTTGTATATCATGTTACACCTAGGGTGTACTTTGGGTCGTGACAGGTTCATTCTTTGCCTTTTTTATTTCACCAAAAGTCTAAACAAGTTGATCCCTGCTACACACTATAGCCATACATGAATTTACACACTAAAATATATTTTTCTTTTACGTTAATATTTAGTCACAGAGGTAAAATCATTATACAGTTTGATGTAGTTTTATTCATATGGTGTGTTGGTTATAGGTTAGCAATTTTGGAGCTATCGTTGTTGGAAGGTCAGGGTTTTGTCTAGGGGTGTACAAAATCGAACCGAAAACCGAACCAAACTGCAAATCGAGTCAATCCGGGAAAAAAACCTGACTAGTGATTTGGTTTGACTTGGTTTCATTTTGAAAAGAAAAACCCGACTATATTTGGGTTGGTTTGGTTTTAACTAAAAAAACCCAACCCGAGACCAAACCAACCTGACATTATATATATAATTTTTTAATTTTATTTTACATAAAAATATTTACTTTGATATAATTTTTAAATATTTCTTATACTTTTTCATAGTTTTTATCTTTTAATATATTATTTCAAGTTTGAAACTTAGAATTATGAATGAGCCAATAAAGATTATAGTCTACAGATGTTGGTAATTATAATAAAGCTTAAATCAAAATCAAATTAATACTAATGCAAAAAGAAAATCAATTCAACACTAAGAATGACAATAATATTGAATATTTGTTCTTTAGTTTTACATTGGTTTAGACAATTAAAATACATAATCTAATTTTAATTTCCTTTAATATTTAGTCATGTAACTAATACTTACTCCCTCCGTCCCTTTTTAGTTGTCCACTTTAGAAATGGCACACAGATTAAGGCAACAATGATTAGCACAGTGAAGTTACAATTTTACCCTTATGACAACTTTTCACTTCAAAATTACAACCACTTATTTGAATTCAAGTGAAATAAATTGGAGGGAAACAACATACACTTTTACAATTTTCAAGAAGTGTAAATAAGGGTATAATAGGAAAAAATTTGTTGTCCTTTCTTGATTTGTCAAAATGGACAACTAAATAGGGACAACTAAAAAAGGAAATATGGACAAGTAAATAGGGACGGAGGGAGTATTAAATTTAATTTTAGCATGATTTAGTACTTATAAATTATGATCATTTTCATTATAACTTATTAATGTGCAATATTTGTTTTACGCGATTTCATTATTATTATTTTTGTTGGATATTTTAGTGTCATTAATCATATCATATTGTGTTATATTTTTAAGAAACATCTTAAATAATTGTATTTTGGTAGGACTAAAGAAATATTTGAAGTACTAGTAAATTATATGTTTGTATGAACTCTCCAACGACTTTCTCTCCATACCCCAACGACTTTCTCTCCGGCGTCGCCGGTGAAACTGACAGACACCAGTGCTGCTCCGACCAGGCGGCAGCTCCGACAGGATTGCTCCGCTCCCCTCTTTCTCTTTCCCTCTTTTTCGTTCTTCTTCTCCACCTCCAGCAGCCGACGAGGACCACCAACAGTCACCGGACAGCAGTAGCAGCCGGCGACAACCCACGACAGCAACAGATTCGGTCGACAGCAACCAGCGAGAGCCAGCTCTGACTCCGGTGAGCTACCGGCCAAACAACAGTGCACCAGTAATGCTACTGTTTGTCGCCGGAGACCAACCAGATATGGCCGGAAAATTCATCGACCAGGTTCTATCTATCCTGTCTCTCTTTCTTTCTTGATCTGAATCTATTTTCTAAGCCCTCTCTTGCAGATTTTGTGTACTGTCTTCTGTTTTGAAACCTTATGATTATCTGTCTCTATTTCTGATTGGCTTTGTAGTTCAGATTAGGGCTCCATCTTCTATATTTCGGATCAGTGCTTTCTTGTTTTCTATTATAGTCTGGATCAGTGCTTCAACCGTTAGTCTAGTTGTTGCTATCGTGTCATTTAGATTATACACTTGTTGCAGTACTATTAAGTTTATTCCTGTGTAGATTTTACATTAGTTTCAGTTTCTTTCTAGTGGATTTGGTATCTGATGGTGGTAGTGAGTCATGTCTTCGGTTGAGGCCGAGGTCGAGGGAAAATAGTGGTAAGAGGGTTACGGGTTCCCATAATTTGAGGGTAGGATCATGGAACATAGGTTCGTTGACGGGGAAGTCCATAGAGCTAGTGAAAATTCTCAAGAAGAGAAGGATAAA
The DNA here is from genome assembly GCF_900185275.1 of Solanum verrucosum. Taxonomy (NCBI): domain Eukaryota; kingdom Viridiplantae; phylum Streptophyta; class Magnoliopsida; order Solanales; family Solanaceae; genus Solanum; species Solanum verrucosum. The sequence goes on along the minus strand of NW_026019916.1, from coordinate 679,753 downwards.
TATAGCTTGTGTCCAAGAGACTAGATGGGTAGGTTCCAAGGCTCGGGTTGTCGACGGGTTTAAGTTGTGGTACTCAGGAGGCTCAAGGGATAGAAATGGAGTGGGTATTTTAGTAGACGGGGATTTGAGGGAGCAAGTGGTGGAGGTTAGGAGGATCAATGATAGGTTGATGATGATTAAGCTAGTCATTGGAGGATGTACTTTGAGTGTTATTAGTGCTTATGCACCTCAAGTGGGCTTGGACGAGGAGGCCAAAAAGCTCTTTTATGAGGATTTGGATGAGCTAGTTAGAGGTATACCAAACACTGAGAGAATTGTCATTGGTGGAGATTTTAATGGCCATATCGGGGCAACTTCTAGTGGCTTTGATGATGTTCATGGAGGCTTTGGTTTTGGGGAGAGAAATGGAGGTGGAACTTCGCTTCTGGATTTCGCTAAAGCCTTTGAGTTGGTGATTGCTAACTCATGCTTCCCGAAAAAGGAGAACCACTTGGTTACCTTTCGTAGCTTGATAGCTAAGACTCAGATAGATTACTTACTCCTTAGGAAGGGTGATAGAGGTCGCTGTAAGGATTGCAAGGTTATCCCAAGTGAAAATCTTACTACCCAACACAAGCTTTTGGTGATGGACCTGGAAATTAAGAGGGATAAGAGGAAGAAGAGGGCGGGCTTTCGATCGACCGAGGATTAAATGGGGTGACTTGACCCCTGCCCTTTCTCGGGAGATGGGCGAGAAGTTGACTGGGATGGGGGCTTGGAGTGGTAGTGAGGATGCGGACACCATGTGGAATAAAGCAGCTAGTTGCATTAGGGAAGTTGCTTCTAAGGTGTTGGGGGTTTCAAGGGGTAATTTTGGAGGCCATAAAGGAGATTGGTGGTGGAATGGGGAAGTCCAAGGCAAAGTGGAAGCAAAGAAGGCGGCTTACACAAAGTTGGTGGAGTGCGTAGACGAGGAAGAGAAGCGGACGCTTAAGAAGGTTTATAAGACGACAAAGACAGAAGCTAAGTTAGCAGTTACGAAGGCTAAGACGGCAGCTTTCGAATGCTTATATGTCGAGCTGGGGGACAAAGGTGGGGATAAGAAATTGTATAGGCTTGCAAAAGCAAGAGAGAGGAAGGCTCGTGACTTGGACCAAGTGAAGTGTATCAAGGATGAGGAAGGCAAAGTATTGGTGGAAGAGACCTCCATCAAGCAAAAATGGCAAAGATACTTTCACAAACTTTTAAATGAAGAATGGGACGGAGACATTGTGTTGGGTGAGTTGGCGCACTCTGAAAGACTTCGGAACTTTGGGTACTGTAGGTGTTTTAGGATCAAGGAGGTTATAAATGCTATTAGTAGGATGAGCAGGGGAAGAGCGACCGGACCCGATGAGATTCTGGTGGAATTTTGGAAGAGCACGGACAAGGCAGGTATAGAGTGGTTAACTGGGCTGTTTAATGTTATTTTTAAGACAACAAAGATGCCTGATGAATGGAGGTGGAGTACAATGGTTCCGTTGTATAAAAACAAGGGTGATATCCAAAACTGTAACAACTACAGGGGTATCAAACTGCTAAGCCATACTATGAAGATTTGGGAAAGAGTGGTGGAGATGAGGGTGAGAAGAGGAGTGTCCATCTCTGAGAATCATTTTGGATTCATGCCGGGACGATCGACTACCGAAGCCATTCATCTTATGCGAAGACTGGTAGAAAAATATAGAGAAAGGAAGAGAGACCTACATATGGTATTCATTGACCTTGAAAAGGCCTATGACAAAGTACCGAGGAATGTCCTCTGGAGGTGCTTGGAGGCTAAAGGTGTCCCGATGATATATATTAGGGCGATAAAGGACATGTACGGTGGAGCCAAGACTCGGGTTAGGACGGTTGGAGGAGACTCGGAACATTTCCCAGTTGAGATGGGGCTGCATCAGGGATCAGTCCTTAGCCCTTTTCTATTTGCTGTGGTGATGGATGAGTTGACGCGGTCTATTCAGGAGAAGGTACCATGGTGTATGTTATTTGCGGATGATATAGTACTGATTGGTGAGACGCGGGACAGAGTTAATGCTAGGCTGGAGGTGTGGAGACAAACGCTGGAGTCCAAAGGGTTCAGGTTGAGTAGGACCAAAACTGAATATTTGGGATGCAGATTCAGTGATGCGGTGGATGAGGCAGATGGGGAAGTGAGACTTGACACACAGATTATTCCTAAGAAAGGAAGTTTTAAGTATCTTGGGGCTGTAATCCAAGGAAGTGGTGACATAGACGGTGATGTCACACATCGCATTGGGGCGGCTTGGATGAAATGGAGGCCTGCCTCTGGAGTCTTGTGTGATAAGAAAGTTCCACCGAAACTTAAAGGTAAGTTCTACAGAGTGGTAGTTAGACCGGCCTTGTTGTATGGAGCAGAGTGTTGGCCAGCCAAGAACTCACATGTTCAAAAACTGCATGTTGCGGAGATGAGGATGTTGAGATGGATGTGTGGGCACACTAGGAGCGATAAGATTAGGAATGAGGTTATCCGAGAGAAGGTGGGAGTGGCCTCTGTAGTGGACAAGCTGAGGGAAGCGAGACTGAGATGGTTTGGGCATGTGAAGAGACGGTGCACAGACGCCCCAGTAAGGAGGTGCGAGGGGCTGGTTGTAGAGGGTACGCGGAGGGGTAGAGGTAGGCCTAAGAAGTATTGGGAAGAGGTGATTAGACAGGACTTGGCTCAGCTTCGCATTACCGAGGACATGACTCTAGATAGGAAGGAGTGGAGGTCGCGTATTAAGGTTGAAGGTTAGTAGGGCTAGCGTGTTGTCTTTCCGTGCGAGGGTTTCGGTGGGTAGCGTTTGTAGTAGTCCTAGCCTTGCTCTTGTAGTTCTTGTCTGTGATCCTATAGCCAGTTGTCGTTTACTGCGTTTCACCTCTCACAGTATTTTCTTGATGTTATTGTCTCCTTTGTTGATTATGCACTTTTCTCTTATTGGATACTATGTCTTATATAATGTTTCCTCTTCTTTTACTTGGGTTGTCGTACTTGAGCTGAGGGTCCTCCGGAAACAGCCTCTCTACCTCCACGAGGTAGTGGTAAGGTCTGCGTACACTCTACCCTCCCCAGACCCCACTTAGTGGGATTTCACTGGGTATGTTGTTGTTGTTGTTGTATGAATACTTTACCGAAAAAACCCGAAACAACCCAAAAAATCGAAAAATCCGAAAAAACCCTAGGTTGAAAAACCCGAGTTTTATTGGTTTGGTTTGGTTTATAAATTTAAAAATCCGACACAAATAGTTTGGTTTGATATTTGAAAAACCCGAACCAACCCTGTCATGTACACCCCTAGTTTTGTCCTTTTAGTTTATTTATTAGAGTGGGTTTTAGTGTTCTTATCTTCATGGCGAAGTAATAGCTTATCAATTATTCATAGTAGTTTTATTCTGTTAATTTGAACGTGAATCCTTGTTATAGATTTAGCGTGGTTGCGTGGAAATATTCGTATAATTGCAAAATAAGGCAAGGTATGTTAAGGAAAAACTCTTTTTTTATATCGCACGAATACTCAAAGTTGAAAATCATTGAATGAATCATTTGTATTATTATATTGCTATGAAGATCCTCTGTGAAGGGCATTGAGATGTCGTGTTTGTACTATTTGAAGTATACTTGACGGTTAACGTTATTTTTCCATAGAGTCTCTTATTAATTATGTCTATTAGCGAGCTTTTGTCCTAAGAATGAGGCTGAAATGATGAAGATTTATTATATTGTGTCTAAGTGGTTGTTAAACCGTACTTTCTTGTGAGAAATTCTTATGTAAATGTTGTGTGAAAATTATATTCATACTAAATCTTGTACCCTATTCTTTTGGTTATAGACTTGCCAAACAATTTTGTTTCTAATCAGGCTCGCACTTTTCCCAACTTAGAGTCGTCTATAGTAAATTAAGTTAGACATGTAAGTCTCCATTTGAGTTCCTAAATGATTGATTTGCTAAATTATAGAAGAGTGAAGATCTTCGAGTTTATTATGGGTTTTATAGGTCTAAATAGTCGTTTTAAAGTGAAATTAAGTTACAATGAAATTTCTTAAGAACCTTAATATCTTTATGAACATTTTCAAGTTTATGTTACCTTCCTAAAGTCGAGTTAAATGTTCAAGTTTATTTTACAAGTTGGCGAATATGATGTCGGTTAGCTAACGGAAGGCATCACCATTGCTAGCATTTGGTCAGGTATGTCATGCATTTGTATATATATTTATATTAGTTTTTTGACACGTGCGTTGCACGTGATGACCAATTCCAAAAATATATGTTATAGTAAATAGTATTTGCTTATTTAAGCGGAGATTTGAATAATAAGCTTAGCAAAAAATAATATTACAGATTCTTTTGTGAATGTTCAACATGGATCGTCATATATATTTCTTATTCACGCAAACCTATGAAGATGGTCAATGAAAAAATTTATTAGTTAAATGCAATAATGTGTATATTTATTTCAATTTGATGAGATTAATCATGTAATTAGTCTTATCTCACTAATATTACCTTATAGACAATATTTACTTTGTATTTTTCTTGTCATCTAACCAGATGTGTTTTTCATGTGTATTCCACGCTAAATTGTTTAGATGTCATATGAACATGTGAAGAGAACAACTACATTTTATATATTCACATATTTTCACATTGGTTGAAAAAAAAACTCGAAACATATTAAAATAATATATTTTGAAGTTTACAAGATCTTGTTAACTTGATAATACATTTGTGACATAAATAATACTTTAATTTAAATGCAAATACCTACCCAAATATAAATATATATTTGTATTAATGAAAATATTTATCTCATAAAATTAATTATTTAATAAATAATAAAAAAATAAAATAATACAAACTTCAACTAACATTATTACAAGTCATATGAACTTTTCTTCATCTAAAATATTGAAATCTTAAGAAATAGTAAATAAGTAAAACAAAGGGCAATGTGTATATAGTAATTACTATTTTGAAGAAAACTTCATTAGAGTTTAAATCACATAAGTAGCATTGATAAATAAAGTTATTCTTTTGTCTTGATCATCAAAAACAAATTGTGACAATTCTCTAAATTTTGGAAAAGATATTCAGAAGCATACATCTACATCATAAGAGAAATTGTTAACAAAAACAAATGAATTTAGACTACATCATGTTAACTTTATATATTGGAACATTACATACTAATGCATATATTAAGCAAAAAAATAATTATTATATCATCAAAATTATTTTTCTCAAGTACTCGAGGTTATGGAATATACCCTAAGCCTCTTAGGATAGAACGACTTGCTTCATCAGAATAGTGGTACCTCATATTCTACTAAACTTCAAACTCGCTCAAAGACAATAAATCACACAAAAAAAATTAAAATGCAAGAAGAAGAAAGGTAGAAGATTAAAAAAATTGTGGTTGAAAAATGAGAGGATGCCCCTCTATTTATAGTCAACAAAGGGTGGTATGAACAAATGTTTTTTATGTCTTATCTGAAAAGTCATGATCTTTTCGAGAAGTCACAATCCTTTGAAAAAGTCACAACTCTTTGAAAAAGTCACAACTCTTTGGAAAAGTCACAACTCATCGAAAAATCACAACCCTTCGAAAAAAGGCACAACTTATTGAAAAAGTCACAATGCATCGAAAAAGTCATAACCTAAGTTAGAAATATTATAGTAATTTAACATTCAAATTAAGAATTCATGCTTTTAAAGTATATATATATATATATTCCCAAACGGGGTCACCGGGCTTTACATCTCAACTATTCGAATTTGTCTATTTAGGTCAGGTTTATGCCAAGCCAGATTTACAAGAATTGTCCAAATTACCAATACATCTGATAAGTTCAGTAAAGAATTATGCAAAAGACGATGGTGTTTATTGCAGGTTCTTCAACATTTCTATGGAAAGCAAGGATTTGCAAGAATATTTCCCAACAATCAACTACATAATAATGGAAAAATTAAAAGATTTTAATGTTAAAGCCATCAGAGTTGATAAAAAACTTCCACATTTAAACAAAAAGTGGATACAAACCAGAAGAGTGTTAGGAATTAGAGCATTATACTTTATTCTTAAACGTTTTTATAATGATATATAAAAAACTTCCACATTTAAACAAAAAGTGGATACAAACCAGAAGAGCGTTAGGAATTAAAGCATTATACTTTATTCTTAAACGTTTTTATAATGATATGAATGTATATGTGTGTGTATATATATATTCATGACATACGATTACATGAGCATACCATACATGTTTAATTCAATGAGGTCAGATGTCGGTCATGGAGGTCATAACAGTTTCAGTTTCAGGTGGTATCTCTATTATCCTTTTGTCACATCTATTTATGATTTCACCTGCTGCCTTACATATCAGTATATTTTTATTTGTATTGACGTTCCATTGCCTGGGAACACAACATTTTGTGCTACAGGTTCAGAAACGGGCCCTGATCGGCCTTTGCAATATGGATGTTGTCTCAGCTGAGGATTGGTAAGCTCCATTCTTCTTGGAGTTAGTGGGGTCGGTAGGTTTTGCATACTTGAGTTTGTAGATGATTGTTGGTATCATTGGGGAATTTTCCAACCATTTGAGTTGTGATATTCGTAGAGACTTTTGGACATACTATATTGGGTCTTTTTAGCTTTCCGTTATAGCCTTGTTAGCTTGGCGTAGATGTGATTTCAATTGCAGCCTTATCGGTTGGTAGTTCCTTGTCATTTAAGTTTTCCTTGCCGGTCCTTTCATTATGTCTTTGATATTATTGAGACCTCGCCGATACAATTATCTTATTTCACTATGTTATTGTAAGGGCCCTCGTTGTACCATTTCCTTTATGTTTTAGTGGTTCACTCGGTCAAGTGAGGCACTAGGTACCTGTCACGCCTCTCCTAGTTTAAGGCATGACATAATGTGGAGACTATGGAAGTTCAAATTCTGTGTGGATGATAGAGTAAGGAGATGGGACTATAAGGACCCTCCTAGTGTTGGTTTTGTGAAATGCCTAACCAAGAAACACTTGCTCATGTGTTTCTTAAATCATCTATAGCTAACAGGACTTGGTCCTACGTTTTCTCTTTTGCAGGTTTAAACATGGTAGGACTTCAACTGAGAGAAATTATAATGCTCTGGTGGGGAGGAAACATCAAGAAAGACTTGAGACCATACTACAGATCTGTACCAACATTTGTAATATGGGAAGTATGGAGGAGAAGAAACAAGATGAAGCATGAGGGGAAGAAAACATCTTTGCATAGGATCATCCACAATGTCACTAGGAACATATTCATGTTGATTCAACTGAGGAAAACACGGATGAAATGTTCTGCCAGCTGTCCAGAAATGATAAAAGAACTAGAAAGTTATAGGACTAGGATGAAGGCTATATAGTAAGTTCATATTCCTTTTGCCTAAGCGATGCTACATGAGATATTAGGGCTACCATTGAGAACACCACGAACACATTTGCGGAAGCTAAAGCTATTTTAATAGCATGTAAGCATTGCAATCAATCATACCACAATAGAGTCATCATTTAGACGGATTCAGTGTTACTAGTTAAGAACCTAGAAGGGAAGTAGGCTGCTCCTTGGATAATTGCATATATTGTGGCAGAAATAAAGACATATATATGTAGAATAAAGAACATATCTTCTGGCATATTCTAAGGAAGGGGAATCAGCTAGCAGATTACCTAGCTAATATAGCCATTGATGAAGGTAATTGCTACTACACATATTTTATAAGCATAGAAACAAAAGGGATAAAAATTATAAATAGCGATAAATTAAAATGCCCCTATTTAAGAGTATTACCAGTGCGAGGATTTTAGGGTAGGGGAGGCTACACCATGAAGTTTTTCACATTCACGACATTTACAAAGGTCAGGATGGTGTCAAAGTTAGTGAAATGCTATCTAGCCTAAGCTATTACAACTAACAAAATGGGAAGATCTGGGGTCAGTCAGACTGCTAAATCTGGAAGAAGCTTGCAACACTTATCTTAGGCGGTGGATCAGAGCTACCCATTTCGGAACCACCTGCAGAGAATCAGAATTTAGGGCCCATAGGGGGAGAATGGAGGAGAACTATGAGTGCTCACCAAGTGAAGAAGTAAACCTCCATTGGACTAGATCCATCAACAAAAACAATGAGCATAACCCATACAACCCAACTGAAACAGGAACAGAGATCAGTAACAAGAAAGAAAGCAGAAAGGAGACCAAAAAACTTACTCATGAAAGCTGATATAAGACCAAGAAAGAACATCAACTCCAGCTGGTTGATGATCCAAAGCTAAAGCAAGTGGAGACTAGGGTCGGTCCACGACGACAACATTTCTCAGGTGGAGAGGGTTTTTAGGAAATGGAAAGAAGGATTTGAAATAGGAAATCCTAGACAAGCTAAGACGAGAAAATGAGGTAAGAATGCCTCACAAGTCTCCAATTAAAAAAAAGGGACAAGTGGGGCCTCTTCATCTTTTCCTCAATTTAATTTAACTCTTAATTAATATAGTGGACCAAATTAGTAGTTTTAAAACTTAGGAGACTTTATTTTAAATTGTGAAGCATATTAAGAATGGAAAAAACCTTTTAACTTATTCAATTTTCTTTTTAAAACTGAAGTTACAGGGGAACGTTGGAATCCAAGAACGGGACTTTTTTTTTTCAAAAAAAATAATTTCTTCTTCATCTTCAAAATCATCAAATCTTCTTTGAGTTTGTTGTGTTTTTCTTTTCAATCAGTAGCTTCTAATACAAGGTAAATGTTCTTCTCTTTTCTATTTCAAAGGATAAGATTAGGGTTTAATAAAGAAGAAAATCATCATCATCTTGCTATTATATTTTTTTTATTTTTTTACATTATTTTATTCCGTTTGAACTTGAAATTAACTCAAAAGAGCACTTTTGATAAGTATAAAAAATATTTTGTGTCCATTCTTCAGCTGGGTTTAGTGAATTCAATTTAGTTGTTTCAGCCAACAACTTAAGTAGTTGTTTGGACAACTACAGAAGTTGATTATAGAAATAACTTTATATTTTTGTTAATACAGAAATTGTCCAACAACTTCCTGTAGTTGTCCGACGATTCAGAAGTTGTCCCAACAACTACTGCAGTTGTTAGACAATTGTGTTTAATTGTTGGTCAACTGATTAGTTGTAGGACAAATAATTTAATTATTGATCTATAATGTACCACTATTGCTCCTTTTCTGTTGATCCTATTCAGTTAATTTCTTACTATTTACTAACTTTTAACTATTTTAGTGTAGTTATAATGCTTCAATATAAGAGGAAGAGAACTGGAACATCTTCATCCAATCCAAATGCTAAAGAAAATGCTGAGAGCTTAACTGCTGCTAGAAAAAGAGGTACCACAACACTTCAAAGTATCGGTGGACAACCATCTGGAGAAGAAAAAAGTGATCAAAGTAGGGACGATCAATCTAGTGAAATGGAAAATAATAGTAAGAATAACAGTGACCTATCAGGTGAAGAAAAAAGTGATGAAAATAACAAGGAAAATTCAAGTGAAGAGAAAAAAGATGGTGAGAGTCATGGAGATGAATCAAGTAGTAAGGAACAAAGTGAAGAAAGTGAAAGTGAAAGTGAACAATCGGATGAAAAAGAAGAAGAAGGTATTGAATCCTCTCCAAATTATGTTAAAATCATTTCCAATGATAAGTATAAGTTTAAGACCCACTTGAGTGTGTCTGGGTCTTATGATTCAAAAATCAATGCGAGAGTTGGTTTTGGAGCTCAATTTGTTGAGTTTAGAAAGATTTTAATCGCACAAAAAATTGAAAATGATTTTAAAAAATCTTGTTTTGGTCACTTTTTGAAGTTGGATCAATCTGTAGCAGTACAACTTCCAATGAAGTTAGTACATGGCCTTTGTCTTCGTCGTATATTTTCTGAAAAGAATAAAGAGGTTTGGATTGATTATAATGGTTTGCCTCTTTGTTTTGGCATTAATGAATTGACTATTATGACTGGACTTCGATGTCATTCCCTACCTCCTCTAAGTCAACAATTAGCGAAAATTGGAAAAGAAGGTGAAATTTTGGTTGATCTGGTGGGTCAATCTGCAAATGCTGTTGTACTCATAGAAAAGATGAGTGGTCCATGCTTAACCAAAAAGCAAAAGCTTGCTATTAGTATGGTTTGATTTTTGCATTGTGTATTGTGTTCAAAAAGTGCAGAAAAGAAGATAGAAACTCATTGGCTAAAGATGGCGTCCAAAAAAAGTGTGTTCAATTCATATCCATGGGGTCAAGTTAGCTTTGATCTTACCATTAGCTTTCTTTTGAAAGAGCTAGATTCAACCAAATCTCAGTATAATCTTCATGGATGTCCGTGGGCGTTCGCCGTAAGTAATTAAATTGATGTTTTTATTTTATAATTTTTAGTTAAATTATTATTTGACTTTATTATCTATACTAAGCTATTTTTAATATTATATTGTAGGCTTGGGCGTTTGAAGCTATTCCGGCACTTCAACGATTGGCCAAGGATTCTTTACCTGAAAAATCAATTTCAAGAATGATTAAATGGATGGCTGGAACACCTGCTTACAAGACAAATATTGATCCTATTTATCAGAAAAAGAACAAGTAAGATTATATCTACATAATATTAGTAGTTGTGTTATGCAAAAGTTAAACAAGTAGTGTAATTATTGGACAACTGAACTTGTTGTTTCGTCAACTATTCAAGTTGTCCAACAACAGTAAAAGTTGTAAACATACAACTTAGCTATTATTGTACAACTAAATTAGTTATTTCAAAAATATTATATATCTACATAATATTAATTGTGTTATGCAATATTGAAATACTACTGTAATTATAAGACAACTAAACTTGTTTCCACAACTACTTTAGTTGTCCAACAACAATAAAAGTGATTTCCACCATCACATATTACTGAAGTTTTTAAATTATGAATAACTTTTTTTAAAAAAATGCAGATGCAAAATCAGGTTGTTCACCCTTTTCTTTTTCCAACAAACATAGAGAAGGAACAAATTTATGTTCAAGATATTGAGTCATATGAAGATAGTTCGGATCCAAAAATTGATGCTTTAAAAGAAGAGTTGGCACTTGTAACAACTATAAAATTGAATATAACTGTTGTTGAAGAAGGTCTTGAGATAATTGGTGGAGAGAATAGTGTTGCGAGAAATTATGGAGTTGAGAGAGACGGTGATGGCCAGATTGCTTTAGATACTTGTAGATCTTTTGGTGGAGTAGGAAGAGATGAATCATATTTAGCTGATCTTGGTAGGGGAGAAGATACCCCTGGTGTGATAAAAACAACAAATGTGAATGCCTTCAATATTGATTGTTGCTGTAAATGTGAAACATGTTGTGATAAGTATGAAACTCTTTTGAATGAAGTAAAATCTTTGTCAACAAAGTTAGATGGGCAGCAATCAAAGAGGACTATATATCCGAGCTATGCAAGAAAATCTCCTTATACTCCTGCATTAAAAATAAGGTTGGCCATGAATTCCAAAGCCAAAAATGCAATGAAGAGTAGATTGGAAGTGAATTTGTACAAACCTCTTGATGTGGAGAAAAGAGAGATCTTTAGTGTCTTCATTAGCAAAAAGGAAGAGGAAAGAAAAATGTATTTGAATGGTAGATTTAATTATCAGGACTTGGTGAGCATGACTGATCCATATTTTTTGTTCGAGTGCAAGGTAAATACTACTATATTTTTAATTTATACAATAATTTATTGATATTGAATTGACTCTCAACTTTATTTTGGCAGCATGTTGATGTGATCTTGTCCCTTATGCGCAAGAGACAGATTTGGTATCCCAAGCACTATGATTCAAGTTTATGATTGCAATATTCATATGTGTGATGAGCCGACTTTTCTTACATTGATTCAGCCCATTCTCGAATTGTGGCCCAAACTACTCAAGCAGAGCGGGATGTTCAATCATTTGTCTGAAATTTTTTTGAATGATGCATGGTCATATGAGCGTCTAAAGAATGTGCCAAGTAACAATTCTCGTGCGGCATGTGGACCATATGCCTGTGTTTTTATTGATCACTTGCTTACTGGGACAGATATGAGCTGCCTTAATGACAATGAGGTGGATAATTTTAGGATGAAATATGTTGTTGCTGTGCTTGAGAAGGAATTAATTCCTTGAGAGAGTAGTTGTGTACAAAGTTCATTTTTGTACTTCATTGACAAAACATTTGGATCAATAAAATTATTGTGTTAGTTTTTGATGTAATTATTTCAGTATTTTGTGTTTTTGTTATCAACTACTTTAATTGTCTCTACAACTGCTTCAATCGTCCCTGTAAGTGCTTCAGTTGTTCGTACAACTGGTTCAATTGTTCCTACAACTACTTCAATTGTTCGTACAACTGGTTCAATTGTTTCTACAACTAGTTTAGTTGTTCCTGCAACTGGTTTAGTTTTTCCTCCAATTCTTTAGTTGTTTTGCACAAAATTACGTAGTTTATACTTAATAATTCACAAAATAACTCGATCGATCTTTAATTTTTACTAAAGGACTTAGTTTATAGTTAATAATCCACAAAATAACTCGATCGATCTTTAATTTTTACTAAACGACTTAGTTTATACTTAATAATCCACAAAATAACTCGATCGATCTTTAATTTTTACTAAACGACTTAGTTTATACTTAAGAATTTACAAAATAACTCGATTGATCTTTAATTTTTACTAAACGACTTAGTTTATACTAATAATTCATAAAATAACTCGATCGATCTTCAATTATTGTTAAACGACTTAGTTTATACTTAATAATTCACAAAATAACTCGATCGATCTTCAATTATTGTTAAATTACTTAGTTTATACTTAATAATTCACAAAATAACTCGATTGATCTTTAATTTTTACTAAACGACTTAGTTTATACTAAAATTCACAAAATAACTCGATCGATCTTCAATTATTGTTAAACGACTTAGTTTATACTTAATAATTCACAAAATAACTCGATCGATCTTCAATTATTGTTAAATTACTTAGTTTATACTTAATAATTCACAAAATAACTCGATTGATCTTTAATTTTTACTAAACGACTTAGTTTATACTAATAATTCACAAAATAACTCAATCGATCTTCAATTATTGTTAAACGACTTAATTTATACTTAATAATTCACAAAATAACTCGATCGATCTTCAATTATTGTTAAATTACTTAGTTTATACTTAATAATTCACAAAATAACTCGATTGATCTTTAATTTTTACTAAACGACTTAGTTTATACTAATAATTCATAAAATAACTCGATCGATCTTCAATTATTGTTAAACGACTTAGTTTATACTTAATAATTCACAAAATAACTCTATTGATCTTCAATATCAATGCGAAGTAATCTTAATAATTATAAAAATTGTCCCAACAACTATTAGAGTTGTTAGACAACTATGCGAAGTTGTTGGACAACTGTGAGAAGACGTTGGACAATTAAAAAGTTGTTGGAAAAACTAAAGCAGTTGTTTAATAATGTGCAGTTAATTGAAAAACATGACCCCTTCAACTGTATCCGTTGTCCAACAACTTTTGAAGTTGTTGGTATACATCTAATAAAAATCTTAACTACATAATTGTTTGAACTAATCATAGCATCTGTAAATACATGTTATGCATACGATAATAACTCATGAAACTACACCATTACTTGTTCCTGCAACTTCATTCGATCTCGTAGGACATGAAGTTTTTTTGTGGCCAAATCTTTTACATAGAGAGCATTTATTTCTTTTCTTTGAAACCACTTCTCCTATAGTAGGTACTCGCTTCAGCCGCTTCCTTCCCAGTTTAGTTTTCTTTTCAGGTGGAGGTATTACTCTCTCTAAAATTTCCAGAGGAAGATTCCAAAATTCTTCAGCTGGCACTGGATAGATGGGATCTGCATATGCAAGTATATATGACTCTACCTTATAATACGGAGAAGAGTACTCATAAATCATCTTGCCATATTCATCTCCAAATTTGTGTCTGAGCGCAGCCATAGCATGTTGACAGGGTATTTTATCCAAGTCAAACTCTTGACACGAACATATTTTACTTCGAAGATGGACCATTGCGATTCCATTGTCCGCGGTGACGCTGAAGGTGTCTTCATCAATTTGATGGACCAATAATTTATTTCCCAGATTCTTATTAGCCATTATTTTAGTTTCAGCTGAAGGAATGAAAGTGGTTTTTAACTTGGCGTATGCCATTCTTCTCTCATGAAATTTTTTCGACCATCTCTTGCTTATATCATTGAACAAGGCAATAATGGGAAATTCTCTTGCTTCATTGAACATTGCATTAACAGACTCAGCAATATTTGAGGTCAATACATCATATCTGAAATATAAAAATTTAAAAATATCAAAAATTAAAATACAAACTATTGCAGATTTTTAATACCTATTGTAGTTTTGAAAACAACTGTTTTTAATGTCCCACAACTTCTGCAGCTGTTGAAACAATTATGAAAGTTGTCCAGCAATTATAATAATTGTTCCAACGATTATAATAATTGTCCCAACAATTACAATAATTGTTCGAACAACTATACTAATTATTCCAACAACTACAACAATTGTTAGAGACCTGCAATATTTATGTTTGAACTAGTAAGAAGTTTACCTGTTTCCTGGAAAATATGCTCTACTCCATTTGTGAAACCCAACATTCTCAAGATAATCAGCGACCTCCGCATTGATAATTCGGATTTGTTCAAAATGGTCATGGTACACATCTCTCCGATATGCTTTTGTTGCATGGTAATAATGTCCAAGAAAAGCTCCACAATGAAAATTTTTACGGGCATTTTCACCAAGATGCCTCGTGCAACATCCATGGTATGCTTCAGAGTAAAATTTTGATAGTGTTTTTTCTATGCTTGGATGCCTATCAGAAATAATGCACAACTCTGAAGTATCAGGGACTATGTCCAACAATTTCTCAAAAGAGTACTCATATGCGGCATCACATTCCTTATCTACTACACAAAATGCAACAAGAAGAACATGATTTTATGTATCCTGTGCGACAGCAGACAACAAAACTCCATCGTAACGACCTCTTAAGAATGTTCCATCAACGGCTAAAACTTTTCTCATATGCACAAACCCCCTAATCCAAGGTCCATAAGATGCAAAAAAATATTTGAACCTTCCCTTGTCATCAAGCTTTAACGATGTCTTGCTTCCTTCATTTATAGTCATAAGCATATGACGATAACCATCTAGAACTGCATATCCGTGCTCCGGTGTCCCTCTTATCATAGCCTTTACTATCTCACTGCTTTTCCAACACTTCCAGTAACTAATCTTGCTGCCCAAATCTGCTTGCACTATATTTTTTTATGTCTTTTGAGGAGGGACCTTTTCCATTCAAGTAATTAGGTTGTATGTATTCTGCAATGACATCTGCTGAGGCATGTGGATGATGACTTGTAAGGTGTTGTGCCCCACATGAGTGAATGTTGCGATACTTTGTAATTTCAAATCTATTACAACTTTTAAGTTTTGTAGCTCGCAACCACTAATCACAATTCTGATCTACACATCTAGCACAATACACCTCTTTAGAACTCTTCACAGATTTGAATCTTTGATCTTTCTTCACGGAAGCAAGCTTCAACAATTTAGTTAATTCTTGCTTATCCTTGAAAATTTTACCCTTATAAAAATTTGTGCCGTCATCATCTGTGTAGCGGCTACCTTGTGTTGATATCGGATGTAGTGAAGCTTCCTCATTTATAGGAATATCCATTGTAACAGGATGCTCTTCATCATTTACAACTGAATTTGTAGTCTCTATAATCTTCTCAACCACAGATATCCTTAAAATTGGCCTACTTTGATCATCCAAAAAAAATCGCAAATCAAGATCGTTTCTTATCCTAGAAGGAGCTCCTTTTTTGATTTTCAATAAAGCCAAGCATGTAACTAATAGAGAGATCATTTTTATCACAATCTAATTCAAACCTAGAAACAATGATGTCAACCAATTCATCGTACGTAACATTCTCGCTTATCTTTATCAGTACTGTCTCTCGGCCCTTCGAACACCAAGTATAACGAGTAGGATTCTCCACCCATTCACCATGTAAATCAACTCCTATTATTATATGGTCTTCCATAGAGGGAAACAATACCTGGAGACATCACAAGTAAGACATTCATCAAAGAACTGCAAAATTGCAAAAGAACATTGATTACTTGTTTTACATCTATTTAGTTACCTCACAACTATCAACAATTGGCATAAAAGTTTAGTAGCTTTGGAGACTGCTATAATTCTTCAATTATTTATTTCAACAATTAATACTTTGCCCACAATTATATTATTTGTCCTAAAAATTAATCCGTTGACCAACAACTGAACACAACTGTCAAACAACTGCAGTAGTTGTTGGGACAACTTCTATAATCGTCCGATAACTATAGACTGTTGTTAGACAATTTCTATATCTGACAGAGATGTTTATTTATTTCTACAAACAACTTCAGCAGTTGTCCAGACAACTACGAAAGTTGTTGGCTGAAATAATCAAATTAGATTTAATAAACCTAGCTGAAGAATGGACACAAAGGAATTTTTATACTTATCAATAATGCTCTTTTGAGTTAATTTCAAGATCAAACGTAACCAATGCAATGCAAAAAGTTCAAAAATTTTTGGTATCCATTTTCACAAAATTTTCTTGATAGATCTTCTCATAAACCACATATATGCTTACAAATTAAGAATGATGAGGATGAAGAAAAAGAAGAAGAAGGGAATTGACTTATACTTCAGCCTCGTTGAAGACTTGGTAGTTGTCCTTCAGGCTCGTTGTTGAAGACGCTGCAGGTGAGAAAAAAGTACCGCCTTTTTTCTTCTCATATATTTTAGTGAAATTTTAGGTATTTTGAGGTAAAAAATATAGGGTAAAAGTGTAAAAGTTAAAAGTTTGGGACTGTTGAGGAAATATTTTTTAATTTCATTAATATTAATTATATATTTCACTTCTACCTAATATTTAAAACTTGAAGGACTCCTACCTAATTAACAAACTACTTTATCACTTTTAATACACTTCCCCAGCTAAGACTAATAGAGCGACAAAGGCGGATGTCCGGAATGGGCATGTGTCCTTTTTGTTTTGTACTTGGTGGATTTGGATAATAAACCCAAAATGAGTTTGTACTTTTTTTTTTCTACTCCTGATTTATAAAACACTCCCAAAATTTGATTAAAAAGAAATAGGTTGTGTATGGAAAACGATATATGTCGAGGGCCTCAATTTATTTTGACTACAAAAATAGGGATTGTCTTTACTTACATGACTTAGAACTAAATTAATCATTTTTGCGAAATGTATTACTGACCATTTCAATCCTTCATTAGATCATGAAACTTACATAAATATGTTTGTATTAAGAAAATATTTATCATTTATAGCAATAGCATATTTTTTACTTGAGCACTTATAATACATTTTTAATACATATTACAAAGAACAATTTATAAAAGCATATAAATTTTATTGATAGATAATACATTTATCACACATTTATAATACATTGTCAATTTCTTACCAAATAAGTATAATATATTTTGAAACACTTATAATACATTTATATTCATGCATAATTTACTTTTAATACATATTGCAGATTTATCATAGTATTGTTATGCATGGCGATTATAAATAAAAAATATCAATAATTATTTTTCCTTTATATATTAAGGAACCAAAACCCATATATTAAGTATTTATTTATTTTTATTAGAAGTATGGTAACTATGTGAAAAAAGCAAAAATTAAATGTTAGATATGTAAGTGAATATATATATATATATAGTTGTGTGACATAGTCTTGACTTAACAAAAAAAAAGGAAGAGAAACAGATTTTTAGGTAATTTGTGGAAGGAAGACCAAAGTAAGAGTAACGGTGTTGTGGATATTTGGTTGTTTTGTTTTGACCATCTCCTCCTCTATTAACGAGTGTACCAAACCTTGAGGAGGAGAAGGAGAAGGAGAAGGTAAAGGAGAAGGGGATCAGAAGAATGCATCCGTTGAATGCAGTGGCAGTGGTTCGAATGGCAACGAGGAACGGGGCTGTCCCAGCTGGTCTGGGGGCAGAAATAGCATTTGGGACGGTGTCATGGTTTGTCTACGCTGGGATCTCATGTGTCTTAGTACTCTTTGCTGGAATTATGTCCGGATTAACATTGGGTCTCATGTCTTTGGGTCTCGTTGAACTTGAGATCCTTCAACGAAGTGGCACCCGCTCTGAGAAAGACCAAGCAGGTACGTATATATAAAATGAATTCATGAGATGTACATTTTTATATAAATAAATACTACTTTTTTTTATATTTTTCAGCTACAATCCTTCCTGTTGTTCAGAAGCAACATCAGCTTCTTGTCACACTACTTCTTTGTAATGCTGCTGCAATGGAGGTGAACTCTCTCTGTCTCATTCACTTTATGCTCTCTTAATATATAGTACTAATTTCTCGAATCTTTTTTTCTTTCAGGCCCTGCCTCTATACCTGGATAAGCTTTTCAACCAATATCTGGCCATTATACTATCAGTAACTTTCGTTTTGTTTTTTGGAGAGGTAAATTGCATGGAAATCTGGATTTCTCACCATTTAAAATCTATCTATATATATATGCTATAAATGTTTGTTTTTTCTCAGGTTATTCCTCAAGCAATATGCACAAGATATGGACTTGCAGTAGGTTCTAACTTTGTTTGGCTTGTTCGTATTTTGATGTTCCTTTGCTATCCTATTGCTT
Organism: Solanum verrucosum; assembly: GCF_900185275.1. Lineage (NCBI taxonomy): Eukaryota > Viridiplantae > Streptophyta > Magnoliopsida > Solanales > Solanaceae > Solanum > Solanum verrucosum. The sequence continues at coordinate 660,914 of NW_026019916.1, read as the reverse complement.
ACCCCATCGGAAAGGTAATGAGTGCAGTATTTTAGAATTGAGTGGCCGGGGAGTTTATTAGAGTAAAATATGGTGTCCATGTTCATTGTGTGTTTGCAGATCCTAGACTGTGTATTGGGACATAATGAAGTACTATTTAGAAGAGCTCAGTTGAAGGCCCTTGTTTCAATCCACAGTCGAGAGGTTAGTGTGTGTGCGCGCGTATGTATTTTCCTTTGGGAAGCGATTATTTGTTAATAGCAAGTCTGTTTCAGGCTGGCAAGGGAGGTGATCTCACACATGATGAGACAACAATCATTAGTGGAGCACTCGATTTGACTGAGAAGGTACTCATATCAATATTCTCATTCTCCCACCTACATCCTCTCTCTCTCTCACACACCTTCTTCCTTTCTTCTCAAAATTGCTATTCATAGACTGCTGAGGAGGCTATGACACCCATCGAGTCAACATTTTCATTGGATGTCAATTCAAAGCTCGACTGGTACCTTTTTTTACATCTCAACATATATATGTTATTATGACTCAAGTTACACAAATTCTTTTTCTCATTGAAGGGAGGCAATGGGAAAAATTCTTGCACGGGGTCATAGTCGTGTTCCTGTCTACTCTGCAAATCCAAAGAATGTTATTGGACTTCTACTGGTGACCTCTGAATTCTCACCGTCACAGCAACTTTTAAATCTTATTTCCCTAACTATTCAATTTTCAAAATGATTTTAGGTAAAAAGTCTTCTTACTGTAAGGGCCGAGACAGAGACACCAGTTAGTGCAGTTTCTATTCGCAGAATTCCACGGTATTAATGTTTTGCATCTATATATATGAACTACAGTTATATATATATATATATATATATATCCTAACAGCATTGTATCGTCAGTGTTCCTGCTGATATGCCTCTATACGACATACTTAACGAGTTTCAAAAAGGTAGCAGTCATATGGCTGCAGTGGTGAAGGCAAAAGGGAAAAGCAAAAAGCCTCCCTCACAGAAACCTGAAGCCAACAGTGAAAGTTCTCTAGAAACTGCTCCTCTTCTTATGAAAAAGGACGGGAAGTCAGATAATGTGGTCGTTGATATTGACAAGGCTATACTGCCAGCAGTATATACATCAGGTGATGCAGTGACAAATAGTGTACTTCATTCATCAGATGATATTGAGGATGCTGAAGTAATCGGTATTATCACCTTGGAAGATGTATTTGAAGAACTGTTACAGGTAATTTTTTTAAAAAAATTCTAACTCTGTCACACACTTGGCTATAACAGATGGAACTTACATTTTAGAAACTTGTCACTGGTGCAGGAGGAAATTGTGGATGAGACGGATGAATATGTTGATGTACATAAGAGGTGCTTGAGAATCGGGAACCTTAGTTTAACCTGATCAGTATTATTGATGTTGAAGAGCAAATGTTAATGTTCTTTCCATTGTTTACAGGATACGTGTGGCTGCAGCAGCTGCTGCTTCATCAGTAGCACGAGCACCTTCAATCCGGAGGTTGACAGCTCAAAAGGCAGCTGTAAGTACACATTAATAGAATAGAACTCTCCTGATAGATGATGTAAAATTCTTGAAGAGTCAATATTCCACATGTATTATAATTTCTTGAATTGCCAAAATCTGGATTCACAATTTGATATTGGTAAGACATCTCGACTGCACCTGATTCAACCACATGTTATATGTAAAGCTAGTCAAATAGTAGTTTTATCTCCTTACACGTTTTCTGGATTCGACAGGGAGGCCAAAGTAAACAAGGACAAGCACCTAAGAAGTCGAGTGAGGAAGTTTCCAGCTCAAGAAGGATACAAGGGAGCATTGACGAGCCTCTACTGGAAGACAAGAGATAAATGGATTGCTGAAATCCACCACGTCTATTTGAGAGCGCAGAGTATTATAATTGTTTTTCCAATTCAATTTATGATTTTGTGACAACATATTTCTTTTATGCAAAACTTCCCCATTGTCCATAAAATGTACTACTAGTTACTATTTTCCTCTTATTGATTATGTTCACCACTTTTCGCTTCTCATAATCATTCTTTTACTCGTCTGGTTAATTGAACAATATTTGTATCAGAGAACATATCTTTCTATACTATCTTTGACGCAATATTAGTACTATGTTTTTGCATTTGTCACAGTAAAACTAGCTAGGAACTACAATTGTGGGATGAGTTTATCAACTGTATGCGGAGCCGGGACGGGTATAAAATTCCTAACTTCAAATTAAACTACTCTATTTCTTTTGAGGGAAAAGCAAGGTTTCTCATTTCTCTGCTGTTAAATTCTTCAGGCTACCATATTCCCCTTATAAAATTCTCTTTCAATTGTTTATCTCCTTTACTCTTAAGATATTTTATTATCCAATATCTATTTTTTTTTTAATTTTAATTAATGTGATATAAAGTTAATTCAATTTTAATATGATTTTTAGGTTTTTAAGTTGTTAATTACTTTTTGTTTGCTCAAATTTAATGTGAAAGATGCCCATTAAGATGTCCATAATTTAAGTATTTTTCGTCATCGATAGTTCATTTTTCACTCAAAGTAGTTACAAGATATAAACAAATATTATCGACATTAAAAATAATAAAGTTATAACTAAAGAATCTGAATTTAAAACTAAAAGTCATAGCTAAAATGGATCCCATAATTTCGAAAATATTATACACTAATTAAATTAAGGAAGAACAAAATAAATAATTTTAGAATTTTTTTTCCCGAAACAAACTGAAGCAGGCACGTCGATGGAGACGTGTCTGCTTCAGCGTGAACTCTTCGAAAATATTATACACTAATTAAATTAAAGTAGAACAAAAAAAATAATTTTAAATTTTTTTCCCTAAAACATGCTGAAGCAGGCACGTTGACGGAGACAGGCACGTCGACGGAGACGTGCCTGCTTCAGCGTGAACTCTCTCCTATATAATAAGGGAATTCTCTTTAGATTTGAACTTTCTTGATATCCATTGAAAAAGCTATTTAGTATTCCCTCCATCCAACAATAGTTGCCCACTATACTATTTTAATTTGGGATGTCCACAATACTGGTCCACTTAATGAAATCAATGAATAATTTTACACTTAGTTCTTGATTCACCCTTATCATTAACTAGTTTCTGGATACGCACGTCGCGCGTATAGCCAAATGTACCCATTACTATGAACGTATAGTATATGACAATCGTACTCCACATAAGTCCTTAGACATCTTATTATAATGTTTGACTTGTAAATGTTAAGTATTTATAGGATTTATGTTGCACAAAAAAGTATAAATGATGGTGGATATAAGAAGAATTTTTACCAATTAGTGTTACACGGATAATTGTTAGAGTAAAGTGTTTGAAAATTAAAATAGTTATCTAATTTTATATGGGTCATTGATAATGACTTATACTTTTAGATCTCTTTATTATTAATTAAAGAGACAATATACGAATTCATGAGATAATGAACTAATTATAAATGCATGTATAGTTATTCAACATATCTGCCAAAAATTTCATATTATCCATGTAAAACACAAATGATCTGGCATATAGTAAAATATCTAATCTTTCATTGAGATAATTTTTAATTTAATTTGAAAATAAGAAATATAATATTGTACATGTTCCATGCCAATAATTATATAAAGTCTAAATAAGTAATATCTATTTAATTTTAATCTAGACACAAATTTCTTTATATAAGTAGAGAACATATTTAACTAAAAGGAATAAGCAAATAATACATTATAAAAGAACATTTAAAACTAATACAAAAATCACTTACAAATGGTCATCACTATAATCACTTTACATAAAATAGTACAAATAATTCATTATTTTGTTGTAATTCATACAACATGATTAAAAAGTATTATTTCCTTCCAAACATTCTTTACAATCAATCCATCATAACGTCTTCGATCCAAATACAACAATAATGTTATTGCCTTAACAGTCTACAAAGATTGATGACAACTTTTCTTCTGCGGTCTATGACTATGACCAGAAAGGAAATAAAAAAAGAAGAAATAAATGATATACCAAAGATGAGAAAATTGATCTTAATTTATAACAGAGAATTGACATTAACAAACTTTAGTATGAAGATCATATATGAGATTTGTAAATTAATTTCCCTTTCTAGGTGACTTTAAATAGGAAAACCTTAGGTGAAGGGAGATGGGAGGAAAAAAATAAAAGAGACTCATCAGTTTCCTACTTAATTATGTAACCTTTGATCTTCACCTATAATTCATTGAACAACATAATTAGGAGTCTTTTTGTCTTCTTGATAATAATTACTTATAACAATTTAATATTAATTCACCATACAACATGAATAAATTGTAACCGAAAGAATTTGATAAATTTGATAATGGCTTAATGTGTAACTCTCCGTTGTAGTAATTAAAATTTACTATTTAATATTTAATTAACAATTTATTAGATGATTAATAGTATTTGTATTTGATATAGGAACAAAATGGTAATCTAACTTTTGCCTAACATTCTTCCTACTTTTAGTATAAAATATGAATGAATATGAATATGATGATAAGTAATATATATATATATATAAATTTAATATACATATAGATTATAGGTGATAAATATTATTAAATTATATATTTTAATTAGAAATTAATCTAAGGAAGTGCAAAAGTCATTAACATTTTTATTAAAATGATACAATTTAATAGTTAAATTAAATATTTAAATACTTTTATAACATTTTAATTTATAGTAGGGGTAAAATCGTAATTCAACTTTTAACTTTTTTTGTTCCAACTTATAGTAATATATATGATATATGATATATGATGATGATATGATTTATGATATGATTAATTATAGTTATTTCTCTATTACATTTCTCAAGGTAGTGTATTTATTATATTTAAAATTGATATAATAAATTTACCCTTTTATTTTTAGTTTCTTAAAAAGTATACAAAATTAATAGTGGACAAATATTGTTGGACAGAGAGCACCTTTTAAAACATCAGGATTTATAGTCTAGACTTCATACAAACTTTTTTCCACAAAACAAATGTCACTTTCTCTCGTTTAATTAACAAAAGAGAAAGGAATCACTTGTTCTCTCATTTATAAATTAGATATTTTCAATAGTTCAACACTAGCTAAGGAAATATAAATACGAGTTGTGATATTTTCATTCTGTGAAAAAACTTTAAATAAATGACTTATGTTCTATATATATATATATGAATAGAAAATATAACTTTCTTAAAAGAAAATAATTTTATTGGGTTTAAATTTAAGAAAATAATTCAAATAATGTGGTTAATAAAATTGAATTAGTCATCTAAGCTGAAATGCATATTGGGCAAAGGCATAAAAACTCCACACAACTACTGAAGTACATGGTCGTTTGGTGTGAGGGATAAGAATTAATAGACTTGGGATGCAAAATTAGTTATGAGATAAAATTTTATTGTCTTGTTTGGTTGCCATGTTTGGGATAACATAGCCCACCATTTATACCATAGTGATGTGATAAGTTATCCCATACACATGGTGGGATAAGTTATCCCAAGATAACTAATCCCTGGATAATTAATCATGAGATGACTTGTTACCTATGAGGGGAAACCATTGATGAGCTTGATTTCGAATCTTCAAGAATTTCCTGTTACATTCCTATTTGTGTTTGGTATTCCCTCTGTCCCAATTTATATGAGTTAGTTTGACTTGACATGTAGCTTAATAAATAAAGAAAGATATTTGAAATTTGTGGTCTAAAATGAGTGATAAATATTTGTGTGACTAGAAATCATTTCATTAAGGATAAAATGAACATTTTAAAGTTAAATCGTTACTAACTATAGAAATGTGTTTTTTTTTTGGTACTTACTAAAAAAGAAAGCAAGTCATATAAAAATTGTTATAGAGGGAGAATGTTTTTTCAGTTTTTTACTTCTCTTGGGTTGGGTTTTTGCCCTTTTTCTTTTTTTTTTTCATTTTTCTTGTATTTTTTGGACGATTTTATTTACAAAATTGGGCTTGGCCCAATGTTTAATTTAAACGACAAAATTTCGTGGATTATTATTGGTGTATTATTTAATACAACTATAGTTTCACATAATTATGAATCACGATTACATTTTAATGAAATTTGCTATTAAATTTGGGACCCACTAAATTAATTAGTATCGGGAATATAAAGACATTCTCTCTGTATTTGTATTTCTTTTATACAAATCACAATTTATCTCTCGTCTCTCCACTCACTAGTTTTTCTCCTAAAATCTCTCAACTAAATCAAATTTGAATTTTTAATGCTCTTTTTCTCCCTCCTAATCGTGGCATCTCAATTCCAGGTAATCGCCTAAACGTGTTTCAATCAACATTTTTTAATTTTTTGTTTGTATATGAAGAGTCTCATATATTTGTATAAACCCTCGTTGTATATATTTATGTATTTTTACACGTATTAATATTTTGTTATTATATTGTACATATCTATATGAATCTGTGTATGTACAAATTTCCATTTCTGGTGTTTGGTTCTATATGTTTTTATTTTATTTTTGGTTGTATATTTTTTCTAGTATTTTATCACCACAATACTTTATACGAATCAATTGTATAATTTCAACACTTATATACAATTACTTATTTATCTATATTAACTATTTGTATATAATACAAATAATGGTATATAATATGTTATTTATATAAACCCAATTTTATATAATTTATAAAAAAAACAACGAAATATAAAAGCGGAAATTAGCATAGCAAATAAAACTATAACTATGAGACATAATTTGAAAAACTGTAGCTAAGGATATTTATTAAGTTTCATCTCTTTACTATTTATGAAATTTTCTCAATTTAAAAAAGTTCGTTTAATTAGACCCGAAAAGATGAGCATACTTTATTAGCTCAAAATTCAAATAACTGTTAGTCTGTCTTAAAACTCAGGCTCATGCCACGTGTCCAACGACGTGATGATTCAAGTTAAATAAATGAGTCACTAAAATTATGACATGTGACAAATAAGGTGGCAATACCAATAAAGTTCATAAGCCATTGAAATTAGGGGTGTTGTTTTGACCATAAGATCACTAAAGCAATCGTTTTTTGGGGTTTTTTTTTCTCCCAAAAAAAAATATATTATATAGTTAAAAAATGTCATGTATTGATAAATTTGAAAATAATTTTTGGATTAAAATATAATATTTTTTGTACCTTATTTAATATAAAGATCATTGTAATAATTGAGAAATAGAGTAATGCTTAGTTAATTGTAGTATTCTTTCTAGTTTCTTGTGTGACTATCTATTTTGTTGCCTCATTTATGTTTTGACGATTATCATGAACCAATATTATTATTCTTATATTTGCTTTATGTTGTTGCATTTTAATATTATTAAATGCTAAAGTGTCATTTCCAATTCGTTTGTTTCATTTCGGCCTAAATACACATTATGATGCATTATTTCTTTTTTGTCAGTTGATGACTATTGATGCCATATTTATTCTCATTTGACTTAATTGCCATTCTTCATTGTAATGAACGTTGCTGAGAACGTTGAGTGCAAGTGGCTGTCCGTTTTGTGTTTTCTGGCAGAACATGTAATGGTCAACTATGAACATTACTTCTCCATATTGAAATTGTTGTAAAACTAAAGCAAAATAAGATAAGAAATATAGAAGACGAAAGTAATAGAAATAGGGAGACAAGAGATGAGAGCTTTTCTTATTATTCCAAGTCTTCAAGTATATACAATATGAACCCTTATGCCTCTATTTATAGTGTAACATAGAGGTATACAAGAAGTTAGTCATAAACATGACATTAACATGAATATAATGGAGGAGGTTAAGTGAAAGGTTACAAGAATAATGGTTATAAAGTTAGAGGTTGTGGTTATCTTCACAATGGAGGAAAGTAATGGAGATAATGGGTGAGAGTAACTCCTTAGTGTAATGGACATCCACAACATAATATTTTATAACACTCCCCCTTGGATGCTCATAGATAATATGCCTCGTTAAAACTTTACTAGAAAAAAACCCTGTGGGAAAAAATCCTAGTGAAGGAAAAAGAGTACACATATCTATTAATACGCTTTGAATGTTGCCTTGTTAAAAACCTTACTAGGAAAACCCAATTGGGATGAAACCATGGTTAAGGAAAAGAGTACAACGCATATTTTTCTCCCCTTGATAAAAATTTTACTTGATATCTCGGAGACGATGCATTCCAATCTTATATCACAACTTCTCAACTACTGATGTTGGCAAACCTTAGTGAATAAATGTACACGACTATCACTTGAATGGATCTTTGAACGTCTATCTCACCATTTTGTTGAAGATCTTGTGTGAATTTTTTTTTGGTGAAATATTCTTTGTCCGATCTCCTTTGATTGTATCCTCCCGTCAATTGTCCTATATATCATTTTCGTATATGTTGACTGGAATATCCTTTTCAAAAGAAAATCACATATTTTGTGAATATGATAGATCATGATTCCAACTGAACACACTCCCGACTTACTTTATAGATCAATATTATTTCTGCATGATTTGAAGAAGTGGTTACTAATGTGATTCTTTGAATGCCAAGATATTGTTGTGTCTCCATATATAAATAAATAGTCCATTTGCGATCGAGCTTTATGCAGATCAAATAAATATTCTACATCTACATAATCAAATCATTTCTGACTCGGGGATTGATCATTTCAAGCTCGTTTTTTCTTCTGAAAGAAAATCACACATTTCTATGTATTGAGTCACTTATTTTGTTAGTTTCTTGTCATAACTTGAATGATAATATGACAATTCTTTCACATAACTTTCGTTAAGTATATCAAATAATCTTCTAGCATTTGCATAACCATCAATCTATAAGTGCACCAATTGCACTAATACATGACATTTAAAATCATTTTCATGAGATCAAATAGATTCTTTCTCTGTGTTAATCAGTCTCAAAATCATTGGGTACTCAATGAAATTGCTTTAAGACCTTTTAAATCCTTCAAGGATTTTCATATAACATTCATTGTCTAGTTAAACATAATAATCATTCATTATGCATATTCAAGTATTTCATCTATTTCCAGACTGAAACAAGTCTCATTGCATCCACCACTGAGGAACATACCACCATTTAATAATGTCAGGACTTTGCGAAACCCTTTATGCCCCGAGGCACAAACCGTACTTTATAACTTACGGTTATTCTTTCGCACAATGATTCATTTGTACCCCACTGACATATATTTTGATCTATGAACCATAAGTTCAAAAACATCACTTTTCTAAGTGAAACAAAATATACTTGAATAGTGCATTTTATTTGGTCAATCATTTATTTGTCCACATTATATGACATATTCGAATTTAAGATCCTCATAACCACTTATAGCATTGAGTGCTACTTCATATCAAAGATACCGTCGAAGGTCATTTGACTCGATTCCAACACGACATAACTTATCGAGATCTCTTCATTTTTCATCATTTTCAGGTACCTAAACATTTGCCAAGGTTTTTATGAAGTGTTATGTCATAGTGCTCTTTCAAATCACTTACCTCATTATCATGACCATTTTGATAATTTGCTCCTCTCCTTCCTCAAGGAGTTTTACGTTTGGAATCGATTGGTCTATCACGATTCTGGCGTACCATAGACTCTGTCATGCAAAGACTATTTATCGGAGCATTTGCAGCTTAATTAAAATATTGGGTCAGCAAATACATCTGGCAAATTATTTGCAACATTTTGCAAATGAATTATCTCTGAACTTCAAGTTCACTTTTTTTTTAACGAGGATCTAGATAATTCACCTCACACATAATTTTCAGCTGCTTAACACATCTCCCCCTAATGTTAGGAAATCTAACATTTACCCCAATTTCATTTGGGGGATCCTTCTTTGTGCGTGGTGGAGCAATAAAATCATATGTGCACACATCAAATTTTTAGATGAAAATTATTTGGTTCCTGACCCTGAACCAATTGTAATGGGAGAACATTGTTGGCTTGATGCATACATGTTAAATAAACTCATCTCATACCAAATTTTATTTGATAGATTTGTTCTCATAATCAATGGTCTAGCTATAATTGGAGGCAAACAATTTCTGCTAAACCAACCAGTATTATCAACATAATTTTATAGTTTGAAACTATGCTCGTAATTTAACAATTCGAGTAAACAACCTTACAAAAATCAATTTGTAAGTTGATACCAATGCACCTGCGACCATACTATAGATGCATCTATTAAATCCTAATAGTAAGCGGTCCACATGACAGGTGAACGGGCCCATATTCACCTTTCTATATGTTCCAAATAATTTCAGGGGATACAATCCCAACCTTAGCTGGTACATTGATCATTTTATCATGAGAACAAGCAACACAAGACAATTCTTGAAGAATCTTTTTTTTCTTCAAACATATAACCACGTGAATTCTCAATTTCTTTTGCATCATGTTTGAACCGGAATGGCCAACCGGTTATGCCAACTGATATTTATTCTAGTAAACTTCTAGTTTACTTTTGCATGTGATTCCTTCATCATGCTCATATCTTTATATAACAAATAAGAGAAAGATGAGTAACTTTTTATGTAAATATCCATAACCCGCTTTGATTGTAGTAATCTAAAGATATTTAATCTTTTCATAATTTAAAGTCTCAATATAATAATTTTTCTTTTCAATTCCTCCGAAACTTAAAAAGTTTCTTTTGAGACTTATTACAACCTCAATATTATGAACTATTGCATTTTCTGGATAGTAACAAATTAGTCCTTCCGAAACTTTCAATTAATTTTGTGTACTGCCACACATTTCACAACACCATTCTTATGGTGACCATCTCCTTCAAGGAGAAAATTATTATTATTGTCATGGTTAAAATTATTATTGCAAGACTTATTTCTTGACAACCAATGACAAATTTGTGTTGCCACACAATAATATTTATTTTGGTCATGATCACAACCTTTATAGGAAATAATTATTTCTTTCTTTTGTCCTGCAATAGTTCATGATAGAACATACCACAATATTTGTGATGTACTCAAAGTATATGACCAAATAATCATTTATGTCAAAATATTTCTTTTCAATCTCTCAAACCTCCCATAGAGGTGATATGTGACATTTATCCAACAATACATGAACATGTTCTTATCCATAAGAACACAAGTCACATTTTCTTTAAGAAATGGACCATAACCATTTGAACATGCTCCATAAGTTTTTATTAGAAACTCATTATCATGCTTTCGCTTTTATCAAATTTATGTGACTCACCTCAACATCACTTTAAGAGGTCAAATGTACTAAATGTACTACCACTTTGTATTCCTTTATTTAGATGGAGGATTTACAAAACTTTTCAAATTTGGGTTGCACCAATAACAATGTGCCCAATAACTTTTCATACCACTTTATTACCTTAAAAAATTACCTTCACATTTGAAAGAGCATCTTAAGAAACAATGTGTCCAATAACCTTACATACCACTTTAATGGAAAGAATTACCTTCACATTTGAAGGACCATCTTAAGAACTCATAATGTTCTTCCTTTTAATTACCACAATGATGACCATTAACATTTTACCACACCCATATTCATACATTCAGCCACTTGTCATTTTTCAGACATATTATGCACTGCTACCACATTCACATAAGAGAATGGAGCAAATTAATTGGGTAAATTTCATGACTTCTAGTCAAAAGTATAAAATTTTATGTTAGTCATCATCATATCATCACTATAGTGCATTAGGACTTAAACCCAATGACCTACCATATAAAGATGTCTTTGGTCATAAATCAATGGGACCTGAACCCAACTTCTTATTATCATGGGGCACCGAGACTTTAACTCGATGTCTTGCCCACTTGGTGCGGTGAAACCTCAATTCACCGTCTTACCCTCAACCAATGTCTTAATAAACCAAATGAATTACCAAAAAATAAATATTGAATACCATAAATTAATCTGAATTTGACTTAAAATTGAATAAAAATAAACAAAACTAATTGATTAGACCAACATGTTCGAACCATATAAAAGTCCCAAGTTAAAATAAATCAAAATATTTTAATAGTCCTTCTCAATATTGTTATGATGATTATCATTATTTACTAACCATTTTAAAATAACCACAAAACAAGTTTGGTTAGTACAAATAATATATAGGATATGAAGTATACCTTGCAATCGAAGAATTACTAGGATAATTCATAAAACTCAAGAAATACCTACCATTGTTTCTTGATGGAGAATGAACAACTTGTGCTGATAACGTATTGTAAAACTAAAGCAAAATAAGATAAGAAATATAGAAGACAAAAGTAATAGAAATAGGGAGACAAGAGATGAGAGCTTTTCTTATTATTCTAAGTCTTCAAGTATATACAATATGAACCCTTATGCCTCTATTTATAGTGTAACATAGAGGCATACAAGAGGTTAGTCATAAACATGACATTAACATGAATATAATGGAGGAGGCTATGAAAGTGAAAGGTTACAAGAATAATGGTTATAAAGTTAGAGGTTTTGGAGGTTATGGTTATCTTCACAATGGAGGAAAGTAATGGAGATAATGGGTGAGAGTAACTCCTTGGTGTAATGGACATCCACACCATAATATTTTATAACAGAAATATATTTATTCCTCCATTATACCTATTAACATATGTAACATCTAGGTCATTTATCCTCACTATTTACTACCCCATTATCTTTCTATTCATTGCTAGAAAGACTTCCTCAACTATAAATAGTAGTGGTGTTCATTTGTTTTGGGTACACAAGAAAATATAGAGTACATATAAAAGTTAGTCAAAAAGAGAGTTCTTATTAGTTGAAGGGAGGTGTTCTTTTGTGGAGATTTAGACTCAACTCTTGTCCAAAGTTTGTTATGTTATACTGTGTGATTAATCTGTTGTATCTTGGAGGGGACAAGTCAAGAAGGACTATTGTTGGACCAGTGAAAAACATTTCATGCAGTGGACTTGAATATCCTTAAAGAGAGCGAAATATCCGTGCCTCAGCCAGAAGAGATTTTTATTTCTTCATTTTACTTTTCAATTGTAATTCGTAATTTTGTAATTTTCACTAACAATTTTAAGGAGATCCATGTGGCTACAATTAAAAAATTCGCGAATGTCAAGATGGGAGACCTTAACAAGCCATTTCGGTTCAATGGCAATCATTTCAAGAGATGGAAGGGTAAAATACTTTTGTACTTAAGTCTTCTCAATGTTTCTTATGTGTTAACGGAGAAGAATCCTAATAAAATTGACATCACTTCTATGAATGATGATGAAACTATTTCTCATCTAGAGATAGTGGAAAAGTATGATGGTGATTCCTATAAATATCAATATTATATCCGTAATTGTTTGTCTGATAATTTTTATGATTATTATGATAGAACTTACTCTAGTGCAAAGAAAATTAGGAAAGTATTGTAGAGTAAGTATGATACTGAAGAGGCTGAAGGGAAAACATATGCGGCTAGTAGATTTTTTTGTTTCCAAATGGTGGACAAACAATCAGTGGTAGACCAAGCTCAAGACTTTATAATGATTGTTGGAGAACTCAGGTCCGAGGAGGTCAACATTGGAGATAACCTTATTGTTTGTGGCATAGTAGATAAACTTCCACCTTCTTGGAAGGAATTTTAAAAAACTATGCACCACAAACAAAAGGAAACCTCTCTTGAAATGTTGATGATAAAAATCTGGATGGAAGAAGAGACAAGGGGCCAAGATGTACTTTTACAATCGGAACAGAGCAACATAACAACATAACAACATAGATAAATTTAATTGCTTCAAATAATGCTACTCCTGAATCTCACAAAATTACTTCTATGAAGCCTAAGAAGAAAAAATTCAAGAAAACTAATGGTAGACTTGCCAAGAAAAATAATGATGAAAATAATCAAGAACAAAATCAACAAGTCAAGATAAGGGACCGTGTTTTGTTTATGGCAAGAGTGGAATTATTGCTAGATTTTATAGATTTCAAAAACGTGATCCTACACCTCAGGCAAACATTATCGAAGAACCTTTTGTGATGGTTAATACAGACATAAACATGGTTAAGAGTGTTGATGGATGATGGGCTGATTCTGGTGCAAATTGTCATGTTTGTTATGACAAAGATTGGTTTAAAAAACATACTCATTTTGAGGAGCCCAAAATCATCATGCTTTGTGATTCTCACACTATTCAAGTGCTTAGAACGGGGAAAGTCAAATTATGTTTTATCTCTGAAAGGGTGTTAACTTTGAAAGATGTAATTTATACTCCTTCCATGAGAAAAAATTATTGTCAAGTTTTCTTCTTAATAAAGTAGGCTTTAAGCGGATTATTGAATCTGATCAATATGTAATTTTGAAAAAAAAAATACTTTTGTGGAAAATGGGTATGCTTGTGATGAGATGTTTAAACTGAATGTTGAAGTGAATAAAGTTTCTACTTCTATTTATATGCTTTCTTCTATTAATTTTTGGCATGCTCATTTGTGTCATATTTATCATCGTTATGTTGGATTCATGAGTAGTTTAGGATCAATACCAATGGTTATTTTTTTTTGAAACGTGTGAGGCTTGTAGTAAAGTAAAAATCACTAAAAGACCTTATTTTTAAGTTGAAATTGAAAATTTTAATTTGTTAGAATTAGTTCATACTGATATTTGTGACCTTGGAGGAATTTTAACTCGTTGGGGTAATAGATATTTTATCACATTCATTGATGATTTTTCTAAATTTACATATGTTTAATTGATGAAAAATAAAAATGATACTTTTAAAATTTTTTAAACTTATCTCCATGAAGTAGAAAATCAGTTTGATAAAAAAAATAAAAAGAGTTAGAAATGATAGAGGTTGTGAATATGAATCAAATGAGTTATTCTTTTGTTAGATCATTGAGAATAATTCATGAAACTATTCCTCCTTATTCTCCTTCATCTAATGGTGTAGCGGAAAGAAAAAATATAACTTTGATTGAATTGACTACTGTCATGCTTATTGAGTCACATGCATCTTTAAATTTATGGGGTGAAGTTATTTTGATTGCTTGTTATGTGTTGAAATGTGTGCCTCATAAAAAGTCTAAATTGACAACTTTTGAATTGTGGAAAGGTCACAAGCCAAGTTTGAGATATCTAAAGAGTTTGAGGTTGTCTAACCTTGTTGAGGCTAATGGATCCCAAGATTACCAAGTTGAGTAACAGTTACTACTTGTGTTTTTCTTGGTTATGCTTCAAATATTACAACCTATATATTTTTTAATTTTGAAGATAATATTATAATAAAATTAGGTGATGCTATTTTTCATGAATATAAATTTTCTTTTGATTCTAAAAATAGTGGGGGTCAAATGATTGAACAAAATATTTTGTCACTACCTAGTTCTTCTACTTCTACTTTGAAAAATAAATAAATTGATGATTTTGAGTTAAGAAGAAGTAAAAGAGCTAAAGTAGAAAAATATTTTGGTCCTGATTTTTATATGTTTAATGTTGGAGATGACCCTCTCATTTTGGAAGAAGCTTTATCTACCTAATTCTATTTTTTTGAAAAGAGGATGTAAATGATGAAATGGAATCATTGATTTCTAATAAAACTTGTAAGTTAGTTGATTTACTATCGGATTGTAAAACAATTGATTGCAAATGGTTTGTACGGATCTATTGATAAACATAAGGTTAGACTAGTTGCAAAAGGTTTATAGCTACTAGAAGGCCTAGAAATTTTTGATATTTATTCTCCGATAACAAGAATTACATCCATAAATAAGACTTTTAATTGCTATGACTGCAATTTTTAATTTGTAAATTCATCAAATGGATGTAAAAAATGTTTTTTTAAATGGAGATCTAAATAAGGAAATTTAAATGGATCAACCCGAGTATTTTGTTGAAGCAGGACAAAAATGCAAAGTGTGTAAACTTACTAAATCCCTAAATGACTTGAAACAGACACCAAAGCAATGACATGAAAAATTTGTTTCCGACATCATTGAAAATGATTTTAAAACAAATGAGTGTGATAAGTGCTTTTATCATAAGTCTTGGAATAATTCACATGTTATTATTTGCCTATATGTTGATGATTTAATGATCTTTGGCTCTAACATGAATGTGCTTGATAAAGCTAAAAATATTCTTAAAAGTCATTTTGATATGAAAGATCTTGATGAAGCAAACTTTATTCTTGAAATAAATATTATAAGAACATGTGATGAAATTTTTCTTGACCAGGCACATTATGTTGAGAAAATTTTAGAAAAATATAACTTTCTTGATTATAAGCATGTTGTAACTCTTTTTGATTTAAGTGTTCACTTATTTCCTGTAGAAAGTGAAAATGATGTAATAAATCAAAAGGAATATGCTTGCTTAATTGGAAGTTTGAGATATGTGATTTATTGCACTAATCCTGATATTGCATATGCAGTAGGAGTACTTAGCAGGTTTACATGTAAGCCATGTAATGAACATTGGCATGCTATAACAAGAGTTATGAATTATTTAATTGGAACAAAAAAATATGGTTTGTTCTATAAAAAATATCCTGCTGTACTTGAAGGCTTCTGTTGAAACACTTTATCAGGTGATTTGTGTTCTACCACTGGTTACATTTTTACTTTGGGTGGTGGGGCTATTTGTTGGAAATAAAAAAAAACAAGTAATAATTGCTAACTCTACCATGGAGGCTGAACTAATTGTTTTAGCTTCAACAGTGAGGAAGCGAATTGGTTGAGAAATTTATTATTTCAAATACCTTATTTTGAAAAATCAGTTCCTCCTATTTTAATTCATTGTGATAGCACTTCTACAATTGTTAGAGTTTAAAATCGTTATTATAATGGTAAATCCAGACCTATAAGGAGAAAACACAGTAATATAAGATTGTATTTGACAAGTGGTACCATTAATGTTGATTATGTCAAATCATGTGATAATCTTGCAGATCCTCTTACTAAGACCTTAACAAAAAAAGAAAGGTTTGGAGCACATCGAGGGGGATGGGATTGAAGCCTATAAATTATTGAGTCATATATGAGGAAATCCAACATGGAGACTATAGATCCTATAACTAGGTTCAATGGGAAAAACGAATCCTATACTGACTTATTGTGAAAAACGCACTATTTTTTATTCCCTCCCTATGATGTGAGTGCATTGTTTCATGTAGTGATTTGTGAAGGTTGAGTTTATATAACTCTTAATGAAAATCTGTAGCCCGTATGAGTGGAGTGTTATACTTACATGTCCACTCTTGAAAGATTTCACCTATGTGGGTGTGGAAGTATGTCACTTCCTATGAGAATTGAGCTTATTCTCAAAAGCATTCATGAAATCGGGATAGCACAAGACCGTAACGTGCTGGCTTTTAAAGTTCATGCCAACATGTTGATTTTTATGTGGATGCAGTGATATTTTATTCACCTTAAGTAATCATAGTTCAAGTCTAAGATCACTACGACCCTGGAGTAAAAGTTACTGTTTCACTAAGTGGAGGTTCAATGCTAAACACGCTTTCATTGTCTAATATTAAAATGAGTGGGGGACTTTTCTAGCATTTTAATATTATTATATGTTAGAGTGTCGTTTCCAATTCATTTGTTTCATTTCTGCCTAAATACAGATTATGGTGCATTATTTCCTTTTTGTCAGTAGATGACTATTGATGACATATTTATTCTCATTTGTCTTAATTGCCATTCTTCATTGTAATGAACGTTGCCGAGAACGTTGAGTGCATTTGGCAGTCCATTTTGTGTTTTCCGGCAGAACATGTAACAGTCAACTATGACCATTGCTTCTCTATATTGAAATCTTTGTATTCCTCCGTTATGCCTAGTAACATATGCAATCTCTAGGCCATTTATCCTCACTATTTACTATTTCATTATCTTCCTATTCATTTCTAAGAAGACTTTCTCAACTATAAATAGTGGTAGTCTTTATTTTTTATTTGGGTACACAAAAAAATAGAGTGCATAAAAGTTAGTCAAAAAGAGAGTTCTTATTAGTTGAAGGGAAGTGTTCTTTTGTGGATCTTTGGACTCAACTCTTGTCCAGAGCTTGTTAAGTTATACTTTGTGATTAGGCTATTTTATCCTGGAGGAGACAAGTCAAGAAGGACTATTGCTGGACCAGTGAAAAATATTTGCTGCAGTAGGCTTGAATCTCCTTAGAGACAGCGAGATATCCATGCTTCAGCCAGAAGAGATTTTTATTTCATTTTATTTTTCAATTTTAATTTGTAATTTTGTAATTTTCACTAAAACTTTATTTTATTTCCCTTTCACTATTTCTTTTCTCAAATTATTGAATATTCTGAAGTGTCTCAAACCTTCAAACCTTCTACATTATGAAAAATCTATTGTTGTGTGTTTATTGAAAGATCAAATTTGTTTTTTTGGTGTCTTCTTCAAATTTTAAGAACTAAAACTAATCAAAACTATTTTAATATCACTATATCAACTTATCAAATTCAGTGCAACACTATTTCGATATCATTGTATAAACTTTCAAAATTTTGAGTTAGATTTTATTATTCTAACTTTATATTATATATTTTTGAGAGAAGTATTGAAAACACCCCTAAGATTGGCGCAAATTATTAGTTTCATCCCCAAACTATTGACAGCCTTAAAAACACCCCTTTACTTGGCAAACTAAACTTAGATACAACCATGACACCACCGATCTTCCATATGAAATAGCAAGTGGTTTCAAACTCTTGTAGGGAGAACACCTTAAAAAACCTCTAAGCTAAGATCCCAACCATTCTTCATATGTGTATAGGGTCATACCGAGTGATTCTCAATTGTGAATAGGTGTTAAGGTCAATTTATTAGTATGAAAAGAGATTTGGAGATTGATTAATGTCATAAGAATTATCTAACACAAAGTTGAGTTAAAAGTTTCCTTACTAATATAGTTTCCTTGTAAGATTTTGCTTTGGTCAAATTCAAATGACCATATCTCTTAGAATATGAATATTTAGGTGATCTATAACCTATCAAATTAAAGGTCTATTAGTCTTCTTTCCTTAAAGAGAGTTCTTATTAGTTGAAGGGAGGTGTTCTTTTGTAGAGCTTTGGACTCAACTCTTGTCCAGAGCTTGTTGAGTTATACTTTCTGATTAGGATGTTGTATCCTGGAGGGAACAAGTCAAGAAAGACTATTGCTGGACCATGAAAAACATTTGTTGCAGTGAGCTTGAATCTCCTTAAAGAGAGTGAGATTTCCGCGCCTAGAGTTGAGAAGAACATAATCAGTGAAAGGGAAAAAAATGAAGTGTTAGTAAAAATTACAAAATTACAAATTACAATTGAAAAATAAAATGAAATAAAAATAAAGTGTTAGTGAAAATTAAGGTTAGAACCATGAATCTGAGCTAAAGTGGACCCACTAGCTAATGTCTATCTAGACAATCATCCTATGGGGGTACATAGGTAAAGGATAATGAGATTGCTTCTAGAAAACCCGACCTCAACATGGAAGAGCTTCCATCTCAATAACCTCTCGGTGCTAAGCATAAATCCCATGGAGTAGTTATTAATCTTGACTTGTCTTATTTTAAAAAGACATGGGTAGTCGCCACTTGTCTTATCATAAGATAGCTTCTTGATCATGCGTGGAAAAACCATTCACCATCCATGATCTTTTCATAATAGCTTTTAATGCTTACATTCATTCATTTCATGCTAGAGATGCCCTACTAATACTAATGGAAATAGTTCTGAAATCGTAACATATAATCATTAATAGCATATCCGGATACCATACTAATTAAGACCTAATATAGGAAAATACCCCAAAAATCATTGAGGGAAACTCCAGATGTCATTCATGTTATGTGGCCAAGCTTCATACAGCATATATACAATATCATCTATAAGTTTTCTTGAGTCATATACATGCTTTCATGAACATGCATTCTTTTCAATAATTCATAAGTTTCATCATGTTTTCAAAGTCAATGCATCCTCAATTTCATCACATCAATCTCATCAAAAGGACATGCCTATCTTCATAAATTCATCTTTCGTAGTTCAAGACCACATTATATCAACATATCTTAGAAAACATGGGTCATGCATGAGTTCATGGGAAATCAACTTAAAACATGCAATTACTTCAATTCATGCATAAAAAAAAATCATAAATCAATAAAATAAATCAACATTGAAAGGAACCATGACATGGAAGAAAACCTTAACACAATTGGGGAATTTGAACTTTGAAAATTGGAGAATTTGGGAACTCCATAGAGGAAAGGGCTCCATGGATGAAACATATTATAAACATCATAAGGAATATAAGAACTAGATCTAGTAGCCCAGCATGAATGCAATCACATAAATTCATATATCCGAGATGGAAACATCAAATCCAAGCTAAAACATGTTCAAAACATCATATCATGAAGTCCATATGCAATTCATACACAAATGCACATAAACATGAATCAATCAATCAATTAAACTAAATCATATTTTTGAACATCAATTTTTTTTCATGAGAATGCATGCATGTGTAAACATGAGGATGACTAAGACACCCGAATCCTAAATAGTGAACCATGAGGGCTAAGGCCTCAAGCTAGACTCGAAGATAAAAGGAAAGAGACAGGGATACTAAGAAGTCACATCGCTTACAAACTTTCACTCATCAAACCATAAAAAAGGAATTCATTCAAAACCAACATAGTTCTACTAGCGTACCAATCGTGAAGCACACTATCTCCCCCTTGGGAAACCCCGCTAGTCTTTTCAAATCCATCTCCCTCAACCCAAACATAACACCAACGTCTTAACAACCACTAAACCATTAATACAAGTAAACACTTAAGAATTTTCCACAAGGACTTTAAGGACTACTCCAAATACATCTGCATATATGGAATCTTACCATATTCGATGAAACACTCAATATCAAGCAATGCATAACCACAAGCTAAAAGATCTTAACTTATCAATTACCGCATCCGAGGAACCATTATGATCTTCATGAGTTTGAAGAACATAAAACCTATCTTATTTCTGACCACCATAAGAACTGGAGGAAGGGTAGGGTTGAGACCGTAAAAAATTATCTCCCTCATTCCTAGCAACTGTAGGACAATTCCTTATCTAATGATCCATCTTTCCACAATCAAAACATGCATTTGAACCGGCTAGCCACTCACCCTTATGTCTTCTCCCACACTCCCTACACTCGGGCCACATGTGCTCACTAGAAACCTTATCTTGTGAATGATTACCTCCATCGGACCTCGAATGTGAAGAATCACCATCATTCCTTCTTTCCCTCTTTGAATCCCTAGTTTTCTCTTTAAGATTTTCTTCTTCTATTAGTTATGCATGAACCATCAAACGAGAGACATCCATCTCCTTAACAAGCATGGCGGTTAGGGATTCTTTGACCACTAAGTCGGAAGCACTTGACAAAATCTTACTCATCCTTGCCCTTGGATCGACAATCATAGTTGGAGCATATTTAGACAATTGTGTGAATTTCAAAGCATACTTCTTCACATTCATATCTCCTTGACGAAGGTTAATGAACTCAAGTGCCTTTGCCTCCTTCATCTCAAGGGGAAAGAACCTATCAAGAAAAGCAACCTTAAATTTCTCCCAATCAATAGGACCCTCATCTACCTCCCTCTCTTCTTTCCATTGGTTGAACCAAACTTGAGCAACACCCTTAAGTTGATAAGCGGCCGATTTCGCCTTTTCCACCGGCGTCACTCCCATGATCATCAACACCTTATACTCCTCATCAATGAATTCCTGAGGATCTTCCTCAACTTTAGACCCATGAAATTCTCGAGGATTCATTCTAATAAAGTCCCTCACCCTTGTTGCTGTCGTACCCACCCTTGGGTTCACGAGAGACACAACCTCTCTATTTGTTTGAGCCATCATACCTTGGGCCAATTCATTAAATGTGGCTTGAAACTCATCATTAGTCACTTTCTTGGCCAAAGGGTTGACCGACACTTGGGGAACTTCTTGTCTCACAGTTTAACAAATATTTCTATTCCTTCTCACGGGATTCCTTCATGGAGGCATATTCTGAAAAGCATAAATACGGGTCAGTAGAAAAAGACGCCTAGAGTTATGCTCTATCGCACGACTTTGGAGTAATGAAAGAAGTGGAACTTCCTAAGCATCTTATAGCCTCTCATTCGTAAATGTAGCGCACTTGACACTCATGAACAAGACTCTTTTCGAAGTGGCTTATGAGACATCCTAACACCTTTCTAAACCTTGTGCTCTGAATAACAAGTTTGTCACGACCCAAGGTACACCCTAGATATAACATGTCATACAAGATCCCAAGAGGACCCATACAAGCCACTTAGCATACATAATACAAGATAATAGATTTTAATAGACTTAAATAATAGTTTCAACATATAAAAGTTTTATAGATAAAAAGCGGAAATCTAAACATCGTCTCAAAGCCATCTAGTACATAAGAGTTTATCTGGGCGTAGCCCATACATCAAGTCCAAAAAACTGAAAGTAGAGATAAAAACAAAATAAATCTTGGTCCTCGGATTATGAGGACTCATCACAACTTGGAATCTCTCCAACAACCTCTAGCCACGAAATTGAGATCCCTGAATGTAAGAACCTACATTTGGGGACATGTAGAAAAGAGTATGCGTTAATACAAAAATTCACTAAGTATGATATCCATGCATAAAAGTATGATATCATGCTAAAATGGACATTTTTATGATATGCAAAGACCAAGTCAACATAAGATAAGAAGGTTAGAAAACATAAAATGAAATCATGATCAATGCAAGTAAAACCGTCTTTGAACACATGAGATGTACTTCTTTAAGTAACCCCAGTTCATTATTATTGTGTGAATTAGCCTTAAACGACATATAGACCATTTGAGTTATAACATGATCCCCTGGTGTCTCCCACACCGTAAATGGTTGTCATATTTGCGAAGGTAGAACCATGAATATTAGCTAATGTGGATCCACTAGATAATGTTTATCTAGACAATCATCTTATGGGGGCACATAGGTAAGAGATAAGGAGATTGCTTCTAAAAAGCCCGACCTCAACATGGAAGAGCTTCAATTTAAATATCCTCTCGGTGCTAAGCATAAATCCCACGGAGTAGTTATTAAACTTAACTTGTCTTATCTTTAAAAGACATGGGTAGTCACCACTTGTCTTATCATAGGATAGCTCCTTAGACCATGTGTGAGAAAACCTTTCACCGTCCATGATCTTTTCATAATAGCTTTTAAGGCCCACATTCATTCACTTCATGCTAGAGATGCCCTACTAATACTAATGGAAATAGTTTTGAAATCGTGGCCTATAATCATTGATGGCATATCCGGATACCACACTAATTAAGACCTAATTTTGGAAAATAGCCCGAAAAGCATTGAGAGTAAATGTAGATGTCATTCATGTCATGTGGCCACACTTTCTTGTGTCATAAACATACTTTCATGAACACTGTCATATGGCTAAGATTTCTTGAGTCATAAACATACTTTCATGAACATGCATTCTTTTCAATAATTCATAACTTTCATCATGTTTTTCAAAAAGTCATTGCATCCTCAATTTCATCACATCAATCTCATCAAAAGGACATGCATATCTTCATAAATTCATCTTTTGTTGTTCAAGACCCACATTATATCAACATAGCTTAGAAAATATGGGCTATGCATGAGTTCAGGGGAAATCAAATTAATAACATGCAATTACTTCAAATCATGCATAAAAATTCATAAATCAATCAAATAAATCAACATTGAAAGGAACCATGACATGGAAGAAAACCCTAACTCAAACTTTGTAAATTGGAGAATTTGAGAACTCCATAAAGGAAAGGGCTCTATGGATGAAAACTATCATACCTTGATGCCAAAAGCTTGGAAGCAATGGAGGATTAGGAGGCTTGATCTTGAAACCCTAGCTTTCTTCTTCAACTTCTAGAGAGAGAAATATTTGAGAGGATGAGCTTGATCTTCTTTTGAGAATTTGAGAGAATGAATTGAGTTTGGGTGATTTAGGGGTTTAAAATCATTATATAGGCTTCTATTAGAAAGCAAAACGACATAGGATTGAGTTAAAACAATTGGAAAAGACCCAATAACCCCTGACTTAAAAACTGACAAAATGCCATCTACTAGAGGATTGACGAACCGTCGTTTGAACTACCGTCCGTCGACTTAGGTTGTCATTTATGGTCTGCTCGACATGGCTTCACTAAAAGGAGCATAACCTTTTACTCCGAGATTGGATTTTAGCAAACTCGGTGGCATTGGAAAGAGGATTCAATTATCTATAATTTGATAGGTCTTGGGCCACCTAATTAATTTTGTATTAAAAGATATGGCTCTTAAAAGTTGACCCAAAAGACATTTCTTTTTAAATAGCTGTTGTCCCTCACCAACGACCAGACCTACGGTTCGTAGTTCCACTTACGGATCATCATGGTCAGACGTCGTTGGTTTCAGAGACTCAATCTTTGAACCATGAATGACAAAGCCGACTTATGGTCCGTGGTTCAATCGACGGGCCGTGTGTCGTCCTCAACTTATGACCCTGAAATCTTTCTAAGTCTGGGAATCACCTACGAAACCTATCTACGACTCGTGTAATGGATGACGGGCCGTCTTGGTGAACTGTCACAACGTACTGAAACTAGTCATCTTTAGAAAAATCCAACTCGTGGACCACACCACCATCGTCCCACCTATGGGTCGTGGATGGTGTCGTCGTTCTTGACAATGGCTTTGAGACAAATTAAAATTTTCTTGCCTTTATTAAATCTGATGTGTTACATTATCTCCCCCTTGGGAACATTCCTCCTCGAATGGAACTCAAGCTAGTACGAAAAGAGTAGGAGAGAAACTAACAACCCAATCATCAATGAAACTTCATCAAAATGCACAAAACCAAGGAGGAACCTCGACTCCAAGCTAAAACATATTCTAAACATCATAAGGAAGATAGGAACTAGACCTAGCAACCCAATATAAATGCAATCACATAAATGCGCATATCTGAGGATGAAACATCCACTCCAAGCTAAAACATGTTCAAAATATCATATCATGAAGTCCATATGCAACTAATACTCAAATGCACATAAATATGAAGCAATCAATCAATTGAACTAAATCATATTTTTGAACATCAATTTTTTTTTCATGAGCATGCATGCATGAGTAAACATGAGGATGACTAAGACACCTGAATCCTAAAGAGTGAACCATGAGGGCTAAGGCCTCAAGCTAGACTCGAAGATAGAAAGAAAGAGATAGGGATACTAAGAAGTCACATTGCCTCCAAAATTTCACTCATCAAATCATAACAACGAACTCATCCAAAACCAACATAGTTATACTCACATACCAACCATGAATCACACTATCTCTCCCTTGGGAGCAAACCCCACTAGTCTTTTCAAATCCATCTCCCTCAACCCAAACATAACACCAACGTCTTAACAACCACTAAACCATTAAATCAAGTAAACACTTAAGAAGTTTTCACAAGGATTTTATGGACTACTCCAAACACAATCTACATGCATGGAATCTTACTATATCCGACGAAACACTCAATATAAAACAATGCATAACCACAAGCTAAAAGACCTTAACATACCAATTACCGCATCCAGGGAACCCTTATGATATTCTTGAGTTTGAAGAGAATAGAACCGATCTTGTTTCTAACCACCACTAGAACCAGAGGAAGGGTGGGTTCAGAATGTCGACGATTATCTCCCCCATTCCTAGTAACTGTTGGACAATTCCTTATCTTATGATGCATCTTTCCACAACCAAATCATGCATTTGAATCAGCTAGCCACTCACCCTTATGTCTTCTCCCACACTCCCTACGCTCAGGCCACATTTGCTCACTAGAACCCATACCTTGAGAATGATTACCTCCATCGGACCTCGAATGTGTTGAATCACCAATCCCTTCTTGCCCTCTTTGAATCCCTATTTTTCTCTTTAAGCTTTTCTTCTTCTACTTGTTATGCATGAACCATCATACGGGAGACATCCATCTACTTAACAAGCATGGCAGTTAGGCATTCTTTTACCACTAAGTCGGAAGCACCTTACATAAACATACTCATCCTTGCCCTTGGATTGACAACCATAGTTGGAGCATATTTAAACAACTGTGTGAATTTCAAAGTATACTCCTTCACACTCATATCTCCTTGACGAAGGTTAATGAACTCAAGTGCCTTTGCCTCCCTCATCTCAAGGGGAAAAAACCTATCAAGAAAAGCAACCTTAAATTTCACCCAATCAATAGGACCCGCATCTACTGCCCTATCTTCTTTCCATTGGTTAAACCAAACTTGTGAAACACCCTTAAGTTGATAAGTGGCCAATTCCGCCTTTTCCACTGACGTCACTCCCATGATCATCAACACCTTATACACCTCATCAATGAACTCTTGAGGATCTTCCTCAACTTTAGACCCATGAAATTTTGGAGGATTTATTCTAATAAAGTTTCTCACCCTTGTTGCCGCCGTACCCACCCTTGTGTTCACAAGAGCCACAATTTTTCTATTTGTTTGAGCCATCATAGCTTGGGCTAATTCATGAAATGCGGCTTGAAACTCATCATTAATCACTTGCTCTGCCAAAGGGTTGACTGAGACTTGGGGAACCTCTTGTCTCACATTTTCATGAATATTCCTATTCCTTCTCACGAGATTCCTTCATGGAGGCATATTTTGAAAAGCATAAATATGGGTTAGGAGAGAAAGACACCTAGAGTTAAACTCCATCACACGACTTTGGTGTAATGAAAGGAGTGGAACTTCCTAAACATCTTATAGCCTCTCATTCATAAATATGGCGCACTTCACACTCATGAACAAGACTCTACTTGGCTTGGTTTATGAGACATCTTAGGACCTTTCTCAATCTTGTGCTCTGAATACCAAGTTTGTCATGATCCAAGGTACACCTTAGACGTGATATGGCGTACAAGACCCCGAAAGACCCCATACAAGACACTTAGCATACATCATACAAGATAATTGAGTTTAAAAGACTTAAAAGATAGTTTCAACATATAAAAGTTTTATAGATAAAAAGCAGAAATCTAAACATCATCTCAAAGCCATCTAGTACATAAGAGTTTATCGGGGCGTAGCAGTACATCAAGTCCCAAAAACTGAAAGGGAAATCAAGCCGGTCCTCAGAATATGAGGACTCACCATAACTTGGAATGTCTCCAACAACCTCTAGCCACAAAACTAAGAACCTTGAATGTCAGACCCTACATTTGCGTTAGTACAAAAAGGTACTTAGTGTGATAGCCATGCATAAAAGTATGAAATTATGCTACGGACATTTTCATGATATGCAAAGACCAAGTCAACATAAGATAAAAAGGTTAGAAAACGTAAAACAAAATCATGATCAATGGAAGTAAAACCTTCTTTGAACACATGATAGGTACTTCTTGAAGTAACCTTAGTTCATTATTATTGTGGAAATTAGCCTTAACCGACATAAAGACTATGTGAGCTATAACATAATCCCCCGGTGTCTCCCACACCGTAAAGAGTTGT
This sequence comes from Solanum verrucosum, assembly GCF_900185275.1. Lineage (NCBI taxonomy): Eukaryota > Viridiplantae > Streptophyta > Magnoliopsida > Solanales > Solanaceae > Solanum > Solanum verrucosum. The sequence continues at coordinate 633,250 of NW_026019916.1, read as the reverse complement.
CCTACTTCCTAAGGTAGACCATGAATCTTAAAGTGGATCCACTAGATAATATCTATCTAGACATCATCCTATGGGGGAACATAGGTAAGGGATAAGGGGATTGCTTCTAAAAAACCTGACCTCAAAACGAAAGAGCTTGCATCTCAATATACCCTCGGTGCTGAACATAAGCTCAATTGGGAGAAATGCCATTTTATGGTGAAAGAAGGTATAGTGCTAGGTCATTGGATTTCTGAGAAGGGCATTGAGGTAGATAAAGTGAAAGTTGAGGTGATAGAAAAACTTCCTCCACCTATCTATGTAAAATGTGTTAGAAGTTTTCTTGGGCATGCATGTTTTTATAGGAGGTTCATCAAAGATTTCTCAAAAATTGCACAACCGTTGTGCAAACTGCTCGAGAAGGAGTGTAAGTTCTATTTTGATGATGCTTGTCTAAGAGCATTTGGAGAGTTGAAGGAGAAGTTAGTTACTGCACCTATCATTATTTCACCGGATTAGGGACAACCGTTTGAGGTAATATGTGATGCGAGTGGAGTGGCGCTTGGTGTGGTATTGGGACAGAGGCGAGAGAAAATTCTCCATCCTATTTACTATGCTAGCAAAGATCTAAATTTGGCCCAAAAGAACTATACGGTAACTGAACAAGAGCTTCTTGCGGTGGTTTTCGTATTCAAAAAATTTCGATCCTACTTGCTTGGTACTAAGGTCATAGTGAATACTGATCATTCTGCATTGAGGTATATGATGGAGAAGAAGGATGTAAAATTGAGGTTGATTAGATGAGTATTGTTGCGGCAGGAGTTTGATTTTGTGGTAAAAGATAGAATGGGGACCGAAAATCAAGTTGCCGATCACTTGTCTAGATTGGAGGAAGAGGTTATGCTAAAGCTTGGTGATAGGGCTGAAAGTAATAATGCTTTTTCAGATGAACATGTATTGGCTGCTTCTCATGATCTGAGTAGTTATTAGTCTAAACTTGTCTTATATTTATAAGACATGTGTAGTCGCCACTTGTCTTATCATAGGATAACTCTTTAGACCATGCGTGAGAAAATCTTTCACCGTCCATGATCTTTTCATAATAGCTTTTAAGGCCCACATTCATTCAGTTCATGCTAGAGATGCCCTACTAATACTAATGGAAATAGTTTTGAAACCGTGGACTATAATCATTGATAGCATATCCGGATACCATACTAATTTAGACCTAATTTAGGAAAATAGCCCAAAAAGCATTGAGGGAAAATCTAGATGTCATTCATGTCATGTGGCTAAGCTTCATAGAATATATATACAATCTCATCTATAAGCTTTCTTAAGTCATAAACATACTTTTATGAACATGCATTCTTTTCAATAATTCATAAGTTTCAACATATTTTTAAAGTCAATGTATCCTAAATTTCATCACATCAATCTCATAAAAAAGGCATGCATATCTTCATAAATTCATCTTTCGTAGTTCAAGACCCACATTATATCAACATAGCTTAGAAAACATGGACTATGCATGAATTCATGGGAAATCAACTTAAAAACATGCAATTACTTCAATTCATGCAACAAATTAAGAAATGAATCAAATAAATCAACATTGAAAGGATCCCATGACATGAAAGAAAACCCTAACTCAATTGGGGAATTCTAACTTTGTAAATTGGAGAATTTGGGAACTCCATGGAGGAAAGGGCTCCATAGGTGAAAACTATCATACCTTGATGCCAAAAGCTTGGAAGCAATGGAGGATTTGGAGGCTTGATCTTGAAACCCTAGCTTTCTTGTTCTAACTTCTAGGGAGAGAAATATTTGAGAGCAGGAGTTTGATCTTGTTTGGGAATTTGAGAGAATGAATTTAGTTTGGGTGATTTGGGGGTTTAAAAATATTATATAGGCTTCTATTAGAGAGCAAAACGACATTGTATTGAGTTGAAACAATTGGGAAATGACCCAATAACCCCTGACTTAAAAACTGACGAAGTGCCATCTACTACTGGACTGACGGACCGTTGTTTGAACTACCGTCCGTCGACTGGGTCGTCGTTCATGGTTTCCCTGACCGGGATTTACTAAACGAGCATAATCTTTTAATCCGAGCTTGGATTTTAACAAACTCAGTGGAGTTGGAAAGAAGATTCAATTTTCTTGATTTGATAGGTCATTGGACACCTAATTAGATTTGTGCTAAAAGATATAACTGTTTGAGTTTGATTCAAAAGACCTTTCTTTCCAAATAGCTGCCGTCCCTCACCAACAGCCAGACCTACGATCCGTGGTTCCACGTATGGACCATCCTGGTCCGCCGTCGTTTGCTTTAGTGACTCAATCTTTGAACCACGAATGACGGAGCTGACCTACGGTCGTGATCGTCATTCTCAACTTATGACCCTGAAATCTTTCTAACACCTACAAAACCTATCTACGGAATGTGGAATGGATGACGGGCCGTCTTGGTGAACTGTCACAAAGTAGTGAAACTAGATATCTTTAGAAAAATCTATTTCGTGGACCACGCCACCATCGACAGACCATCATCGCACTTACGGGCCATGGATGGTGTCGTCGGTATTGACACTGGGTTTGAGAAAAACTGAAATTTTCTTGCCTTTTTTAATCCGAGGTGTTACATTGAACATTGTTGAACTTATTTTGCCTATACCTTACTCTACCTTCAAGTACCAAATCTTTTCTTATTTGATGTTGATAGTCGTTTTCTTTCAATAGGTGCAGAATCACAGAATCAGTTAATGTGGTAGTAGTACTCTGTCTTATTTTTGCTTTCTGGATTCAACAACCCCATTTTTACATTTTCCGATCTCATTATTGACTCATTTCTTAGTTTGATCAAGTCTATGACTTCATTTTGTCTAAAAAATGTGTTTAAAAGTTGTTTACCCCTTTACAGATGAGCTAGTGTCACAATGTGGAGTTATGTTATTTTCCATGTCACGACCCGAGTCTACACCTCAGAAACGACACAGCGTACTCGACCCCGAAGGGGTCTTATACAAGCCTCATAGCATTCATAACATAAGATACTTAGAAATAGTGCGAAATTTGAAACTTTTCTTTTTTAAATCCAACAATCGAAATCATTAAAAACAAGAAGAAGTCTATCATCTCACATGACCATCTAAACAACATACTTGGAACAAGATAGGGTCACGACCCTTTGCAATCGAAAAGACTAACATTGTCTATTACAAGAAAAGAAAGGAACATCTAAACACTTGTCCTCGATCTATGAGGACATACCACTTAGTCTTAGGGAACTCAAGTCGAAACTTCACTAGAGAAAACCACTCAGTTGCCGGAACCTGCACTTGTAGTAAATATGAAGAAGAATGGGGTTAGCACAATTAAGTACTAAGTATGATAGCCATGCAAAACATGCTTAAAACGGACATTTTATTTGAAAGTCATGATATATGCCATTTTGATAAAACCTTAATGAACATAAACATAAGAGGCATAAAATTCAACTACAACCAACATTCAAGTCATTTAACCACATTAGAACATAATCACATATAAACCACTACCTTCACATTAAGCCCTCACCTCAAGTAACCCTCAAGCTATACTTTGTGCATTGTATGGATAGCGTCCCATACCACCATCCACACCAAAGTACCACCCCAAGGTCACCAAAACTGAACTTACCATTCAACCTTTCCATCCTTACACAATACTAATACACAAGAGACATAAACATTACACAAGTTATATCAACATAAAAGGACCATCACCTAAGACAACTCTAAGTCATACTTGTGCAATGTGCAAGTAGCATCCCATACTACTACTCACACTAAGTACTCCTTTGAAGTCACCATAGGCAAGGCACATTCATATTCATTAAGTCATCACAAGGAAGTAACTCATAATACAATCCAAGTATAGCATGCATCATCTCATTCGAGCATAAGTCTCATCCTTAATTAGCTTCATCTCATTAAAAGCACTTTCATTCATTTAGACATTAGATCAACATTCTTTATTAACATCATCATAAGAGCACATTCATTACACTTAACATTATAAAGGAACACACCACAACCTCTCTCAAAGCCTAGTTATGCAATGCATAGATGGCGTCCCATACCACCACCCACACTAAGTAGTACATTCTTAAGAAGCCATAGTTCATTAACATTCTTTTAGGGGGTAAGCCTTAACCGACATAGACCATGTGAGCAATTCATGGAATCCTAGTGTCACCCTTATCGGATAAGGGATTCCTACTTAACTAAGGTAGGACCATTGTTTTTAGCTTAAGTGGATCCACTAGCTAGACCTATGTGGGAACATAGTTTAAGAGATAGGGAGATGCAACTTGTAATATAGGCCTTTGACCTACGGAGGCCATCCACAGACTGTGGATGGACTTATGAGGCGTGGTTCCTTTCCGTAGGTCACTCCATTTTGAGCAACAAATTTCAATCTTTGAGTTTTGGGGTTAGGCTTACTGTCCTCCTCAAGGACCCCTAGGGTGGTCCTTGGGGAGTCGTACCTTGATGTTTGACTCCTAAACCCCTCAACCAAAGCTCAGGACAACACTAAACCACCTCAAACCTCATGAAAAACTCACACACTCACTAGTTAGGCTCTAGTTTCACATATTCATTTTTACGGGTCATTACATTCCAAATATTAGCTTGTTTCAGTTCTTATTTTTCTTTCAAGTTTACTGCCTACTTCTCTTATTCCAATTGCCTAGCCTTTAATTCTTTGTGTTAAGTTCATAATTCTCATATTAGTTAATGTTCATGTAACAAAACATGATGCATTGAGTCCTTTCTGTTAGTTGTAGTTACTCCCTACTTTAAAGTAATGTTAATTTGAATAAATTTTACCCCTTCATTAGCTTGATCCCAGTTCCCTGTATTATGTGTGGGTTAGTTTATGTCTTTAAATTGATCACGAGTTGATAAATCATGTAATAGTTAAAAGTGTTGTGGTATTTGATTGTTTAAGATTCTTTGAGGTAGCAACTCATTTGTTAAAAAATAGAACTTTTGGTTAAGTTGTAAAAAGAAACCAATGGTACTGTTCTTATTTGTTTTAAAGGCCATAGTCTTGTCATCTTGGTTTCTTCTTTTATATCCACTAGGTAACAGAATCCGTGATTGTATTATTGAACAGAAGGACCAATTTCCCTCTTGGTTAAAACTGGCTATGTATGTTTTTTTTTCGTACAATGCGCGGCTCATATATTTTGATAGGAATATTAGTTTATCTTGCCTTAATTCCTTGTTGTTTGACGACCTGATGCTTATTCTATCCTTATTTGAACATTGTTTTAGCTTAGCATATCCACTACCTACTATGATGTACTTTGGCCCTTAATTTGTCGAACATGAAATCTGTTCGGTGTTTATAATTTCTTCAGTCCTTAGTATGTATCGAATTTAATGTGAAGTGTCGACTTAACTTAAGTCATCCTAATAATTTTGTAATAGTTCTCTCACAGATGTTTACTCAATATTTAGATGAGGTTGTCTTCTATTTGTATGTTGTCCTATGTTTTTCTTTACCATGTGCTGATTCAATCACTATGCTATAAATACTTTTGACCCTTCTCCATATTCTTATCTGGACAAGGTGTTGAATGTATAGAGATTTTTGATATTATCATCTCCACTATTTTGTCAAAATTATGAGTTAATTCCTTCACACATATATGCCAAGTTATGATCAGTTGTAGAGAGTAAAGTGTTGAACTTATAGGGACTGATTTGATATTCACAGGATTTTATTTTGGTCTTGCCCCAGTGAAGAGAGTAATAGTAATTAATGCTTCTGCGTGTTTAATTTGTGTTCATCGTTTAATTGTGTCTTTATTTTGAGTCTAATGGGTAGTGTAGCACTAAATTACAATTGGTTCTTGGTGCTTTATAGTTCATTGCTCTTGCTTCATTATTCTTCTCTTCCTTAGACAATAAGATTTAAAGGATGATGCACTGTTCTATTTCTATTATCTGTTACTGTACAAGTATAGACATTAACCCTTATCTCTCTTTGTTTGTTAATATGTGACACCAATCAGCGTCCACTTTGGACTCATTCCTCGCATTCTTTTGAGTTGAGAATCATTATCGAGTCTGCCTTGAGTGTTTAGAGAAAAGGAAGCTGAAATACATGAGCTAAAAGCTCAATGCAATAGTAGCAGCCAAAGGCTAACAACAAGGCAAAAGAGCATGAATGAATTTTTTGAGCCAAAGTTCAAAGGAAATGGCAGAAATTTGACTCTCAAGCCCAATATGTTGAGTTGGCTGATTTGGGTTGAGTCCTTTCTAATCTCTATTTTGTTTATGATTTGTGATTATTCTAACTCTAGAATTGTTAATTAACTTAGTCGAATTCCCCAAAAGATGAACTATTTTCTTTGTGTTGTTTTTCAATGAATTCCATTTTATCAACTCTTTATTCATTATTTACTTAATCAAATATTCCTAGTCAAAACTTTTCACTTGTCTTAATTAATTTTAAATTTTTTTGCTTTAATGGATTCATTCTGTTTAAGTTATTATCTTTGAAATGATACAAATAAATTTTAATTAATCTAATTTGTTAAAGTCCTAATCACTTGCAATTTAACTGAAATGTTTCGGTTAAGGTCCCTTTTTTCTTAAAACTTTAAAAATGTTCTTGGTTTAACTATTTTCTCAAAGTTAATCAAATATTGTAAATTAGTTTTGTGTTAAATCGTTTTTCCAAAGAGTTAGTCAAATAACTTTCAAGTCATTGGATAACCGTGTGTTAGCGGCTACTTTAAAGTGTTAATACCTTCTTAAAGTAGAAATAAGAACCTCTTGTCCATTTTCTCTAAATTTTTAAAGGTTTATCTATTATGACCTTTTAAAATAAGTTTTCTTAATTTCTTTAAAAAATTAAGTGGAGACACTCTTTCTAAGTATATTTCTTAAATTGTTTTATACTTAGAATATTTCAAAAGTGTTTTTTCTAAAGATAGTAAAATCGCGACATACCAATTATTTTAATTTCAAATGTATTATTTTATGAAAGAGTTCAAGAAATTATATTTAAGTTCAAGTTCAATGATTCTATCAAGATTTTCATTCAAGTTTCATCAATGGATCTCCCTTCACCCATTAAGTCCCAAAGGATCCCCAATTTCTTCAAGTTATAATTTCTCCTAAACTAGGGTTTCTATGATCTTCGTGAGTTCTTATTGAAATTCATTTTTTTTCTTTATGACTAGTACTTAATTTCACGAGTTTGATTATAATTCCATGTTTTCAATGGTATATCTAATAACCCATAGTATGTAAATATTTATGAGTCAAAACTGCATTATATTCATATGCATGTGTCAGATAATCAAATTTCTATGAATTAAGATGCTTTGATTAAGTATCTCTTATGAATTGATATGTTATGAAATCATGATATTTTAAAAGAGCTATTCTTACGATTTATGAGTCTTTATGATTGAGTTTTGAAATTTACCATTTTACCCTCCTAATATGTATCCCGAGTCTTCTATAATTGAGTTTTAAAAAGTTGGTTTTCAACATTGAGTTAAAATTTGAGAATTTGGTAAGTTTTGAGTTTAAAAGGCTAAGTTGTGAAGAAAGTAGTTTTTTGGTGTCGTTTGGAGTTTTAAGTATCAGAATGAAATTCCATCGATTTCATCAGTCTCAAAATGTGAAATCTAAGCGGTGAGAATTTTTGGTATAAGATTCCGAGTCTTTTTGAGGATTTGAGGTCCTAAGTTGTGAAATCGTGGAATTTTAGCCTTTGGTCAACACTTAATGTTCGGATGCTTGGATCAAAATTTTGAGAGTTTCGTTGGATTCAGGGGATGATTTTAGGCCTAGGTGAGGTCTGGGTTAATTTTTGAGAGGTCCCGAGCTTGTTTTAGCCTTTTTAGGCGTGAGTCGGTTTCTTGGGGTTTTCATGAAAGTTGTGTCAAGGAGACCTCGGGTTCGTGTTTTAACAGTTTCACTGAGTGTGGAACATCGAGTATAATTGATTTGCATATTTTGTTTGTGTGTACAGGGTTCTGAACGAATCTTGCGGGTAGGTTGATTTTCCGATGTCTGTGTTCTGGTGCACTTTGCGTTCATGAGAGATGGCTCAGTCTTGCGAGGCTCTCTATAGCAAGGTTTGGGCCGCTTTTGCAAAAGTTCAACCCCTTTTGACCTTCATATTTGTGAAGAACTTTCGCTTAACCGACCTCCGCATTAGCAAAGGTCTGATTGGTTAAGCAAGACTCGATCTTTTACCGGGGTTCTCTTAGTGAACCCCTGGTTGCTTTTGTGACATCTGAGAGGGGTTTGACCTGCCATTTTTGGGGTTTAAGCCCCATTTTCCATTTTTGAGCTTGGGGTACCCTTGGTGGCGATTTTTTAAAGGCTTTTCGATGCTAAATCATTTGAGTAATCTTTTATGATCCTAAATCTTCATTTCCCTTTGATTATTTTTGGGTTTTAATATCAAATTATGAGATTTTGATGGGTGAATGATGAGGTTTTTCAAGAACTCAAGCTCTTAACTAAAATGGAGATTTTGAAATGTTTTGAGTCTCTTTTCAAAATGATTTTTCCCAATGAGTTCCTAAAGCCTTGAGTAATATTTTCAAGTATTGAATTTTTAATTCAAACCTTGCCTTCATAATTGGGTTTTGTGTTGATTGACCAACTTTTCAAGAGAATTAATATTGGTATTGTTGTTTCCCGGAAGTGATTATGAATACTTGCTTGTATATAGATTTTGTGGATTTGGAAGTGATTCAGAAAGAGAAGACTCAACTCTTGTAGTGTGTATTAATTGATTTAAGGCAAGTGAACTCCTAAACCTTGTATTCTAGTAGAATTTGTCTACTTCCTTCGTTACTTGTGTGTTGGAAGTAATGAGAATGAGGTGAAGGGTTTAACTATCCACTTGATAAATCTAAATTAATAAGAAAGAGGTTGAAATGAAAAAGGCTATGTCATGAACATGATGATGTATATTGCCTTATTGTGACCCTTGTTGATTGATTGATGAAATGCTTGAAAGCATGAACGTGGACTTGAGATGTATGATTTGCTGTCTCTTCCGTGTGGTGTGATATTGCTTGTCTGCAGTGATTATTGAACACCGCAATGAGACATGTGATGGATTATGATGGCCTTGTCTTTGTCGGTGAGTGCAATTATGCCGAGGTCATTTCTGGCAAATGTTTATAAAGTCAAAGGGAAATGGTTCTGATTAGTGATTTGATGTAAATCTGATGGGAAATTGTTTCATCTAGTGATATTATGCCAATGGAGAATGGTTCTAACAAGAGTTTGATTATTGTGACTTGATGCATTTGATGCTTATGCGTTATTTTCTTGTTAATTATGATTGATGTGCTTGTTGCGTGTGAGTGAACTACTCGACATTGAGATTGACTTAATTGATTCGTTTGATTGTTGATTTGTGACTATGGAACTATAGATATTGAGCCATGTGATCCGTGTATTAAAGAACTGCATGGTTGGGCTGATTTCTGTGCAGGTTGTAGTTTGACGAGGTTCGGTTGGAGTGTAAGGGGTATTCACTTTCTAGCTAGATGCCTTGTTTAGTAGTCGCTTGCTTGGCACCATTTTGTTGGTACTCACTCTTTGCTTCTATACTTGTGTAGGTACCGAGCCCGGTTTAGCGTGATCATTTTTCTTCTCTTTTTTTGAGTCTCGTGCAGAACTTCAGAGGTAGATATTTGTCATTTCGACAGGTCCTCTTTTTTTCTTCTTTAAGCTTTGTTCTATTTGAGAAACAAAGACTGAGACCTGTACTTATTTCTTAATTGTACACTTTATATATTTAGTGACTTGTACATGTGACAACAAGATTTTGGGGTATTGTTTAGAATGAATAAGTTTTCTGCCCTTGTCTTGTTCTTGCTTTATATTTCTACATTTCTTTCATTTTTGTTGGGTTGAGGTTGACTTGTTTTAGTGAGAATAGACAAGTACCATCACATCCATTTTTTTGGGTCGTGAAAAATGGTATTAGAGCCCCATATACATAAGTCTCACTTGTGTACAAGCCAATTCTAAGTAGAATCTTAAGGACCGGTACAAAGACGTATGCACTTATATTTTCATCCTTTTTTATCGTGCGTGGTTACTTTCGCTAGTGCTGAGTTACCGCGTGTTATTTTGGCAGATACCAATGACCAAAGCTTCTGTTTCTAGTTATAGAGTGGAGGTCGTCTCCGAGGCTGTTGTTGAGACTCCAGCTAGGGGTAGAGTAGGCCCAATCTAGAGGTCATGACCATGAAGTAGCACCGGCTAGAGGTTGTGCCCGTGGAGAAGTACCAACTAGAGGTAGAGCTAGAGATGCTTCTCCTGAGCCACATGTTGAGGTTTCTAAGGACCAGGTTCCTCCCGAGTTTGGAGCTCCTTTGTTTCTGGAGACTTTGTTGCGGCTTTTAGGTGTGCTGGACAACTTCTCTCAAGGTGGTGCAAAAGGTACACCATAGCGGCTTTCAGGTATTCAGGATCAGGTGGGTCAGCCTCCAGTGTTTCTGGCACCGGTTGTGGGTGTTCAAATTGCTCCTATGGTTATTCTGACGATAGCTAAGCAACACTATTACGAGAGGTTTAAGGAGTTGAAACCACCCCAATTTCAAGGTGGTAAGAGTGAGGATGCTCATGAGTTCTTGAATTTGTGTCAGTGGGTATGATGGATGCTCGTGGTGTTCTGTTTGTTGCACTTCAACTTTGTGGTTGTGTCAGAGAGTATTGGAAGTCTTTTTTGAGGTCTAGACCAGTTATATCTTCCCCAATTAAGTGGGATGCATTTTCTAGTGCCTTCTAGGATCGCTTCATTCCTTGGAGTGTGAGGGAGGAGAGTCGATTGAGGTTTGAGAGCTTGAATTAGGGCAGTTTGTTTGTGACAGAGTATGAGGCAGTTTTCTGTGAGCTTTCTAGGCATGCTATGACTACTGTTCCGAATGAGGCAGAGAGAGTTCGAAGGTTTGTGAGAGGGTTGACTTTCTCCGTCAGGTCTTATGTGTGTAGGGCAGCCAAAGATGGGGCATCCTTCCAGTCCATTGTGAGCACCGCCAAGAAGGTGGAGTTGATGGTTTTAGAGAAGTATGGGGAGGCCAAAGACAATTATTTGGGTCCTCATCTGGAGGCAGAGGTTTTCATAAAGGTAGTAGCTCCTTCTAGTGTCATGGTCCAGTTAATGCTTCTATGCCAACAGCTGAGACTGGGCAGCCAACCTGAGGATCTTATGGTTCTAGTCGAGGTGGCTACGGTAGTTTGTCCGGTTCACATAAGAAGTTATCTGTGTCGAGATCATGCTTTACTTGTGAGGATCTAGGTTATATGATGCGCCAGTTTCCTTTGTAGACTTATTCAGGACCTCAATGTTCTTATTCATCTGCTCCAACTAGGGATCCAACATATCTGGCCAGGGGTCGAGGCAGAGTTCAGATTAGTAGAGGTAGAAAGACTTATGGTAGGGGTACTTCAGCTCCGCAGAGTGGAGGTATATGTTCTACTAAGGCTGCAGGTGGCCATGATGGTCAGTGTTATGCTTTTCCAGGGAGGCCTGAGGTTGAGACTTCTGATGTTGTGATCACAAGTATCGTTCCAGTTTGCCATCAACCTGCGTATGTACTATTTGATCCATGGTCTACTTTTTCATTTATGTCTACCTATTTTTTTGTTGGATTTGATGTGATGTCTGATTGCATGTGTGTGCCTATTTGTATTTCTACACCAGTGGGTGAATCGTTAGTGGAGGATCGAGTGTATCAATCCTATCTTGTTTCTTTGGCCGAGTATGATACTTGGGTAGATTTGATCATTTTGGGAATGGTATACTTTGACATTATCATGGTTATGGATTTGCTCTCTCCACATCATGTTTTTTTTATTGCTATGCTAATATTGTGACCTTAGTGATGTCACGTGTCTCAAGAGTGGAGTGGATGGGTGCTAGTGGTTCTTACCCTAGGAAAGTTATCTCCTTCATTAGAGCTCAAAGATTGGTTGATAGAGGGCGTTTGTCCTATTTAGCTTTTATTTGGGATACTAGTGTTGAGCCACCCCTATGGATTCTGTGTCCGTGGTTCAAAAGTTTTCAGATGTGTTTCCTACTGATCTTCCAGGTGTTCCTCCAGATAGGGATACTAATTTTGCTATTGACTTGGAGTTGGGAACCAAGCCCATCTCTATTGCTCCTTATGTCATGACTCCAGCTGAGTTAAATGAATTGAAGGACCAGTTGCAGTATTGGTTGAGTAAGGGTTTATCCGCCCTAGTTTCTCCATGGGGTGCTCCTGTGTTATTTATGAGAAAGAAGAATGGATCCATAAGGATGTGTATTGATTATCGACAATTGAACAAAGTGACGGTGAATGACGGTGAAGAACAAGTATCATCTTGCTCGTATTGATGATTTTCTTGATCAACTTTAGGGTGCATCTTTGTTCTCCAAGATTGATTTGAGGTCTGTCTATCATCAACCGAATATTAGGGCATTAGATATCCCTAAGACAACTTTTAGGACTCATTATGGGCACTATGAGTTTCCTGTGATGTCTTTTGGTTTGACTAACACCCCTGTAACATTTATGGAGTTTATGATAATGTTCATTGATGACATCTTGGTGTACTCTAAGACTAAGGAGGATCACAATCGAAATTTGAGGATTGTACTCCAAAGATTGAGGGAAAAGAAGCTTTATGCCAAAGATTGAGGGAAGAGAAACTTTATGCCAAGTTCTCAAAGTGTGAGGTTTGGCCTGATTTTATGGCATTCTTGGGACATGTGGTGTCCAAGGAGGGTATTCGAGTATATCCAGCCAATATTGAGGCATTGAGAGGTTAGAACAAACCTATGTTTGTTACTGAGATCCGACGTTTTATTGGACTTGCGGGCTATTACCGATGATTTGTGCACAACTTCTCCATCGTTGTATCTCTTTTGACCAAATTGACTCAAAAAATTGTGAGCTTCCAGTGGTCTGATGAGTATGAGGAGAGCTTTCAAAAGCTCAAGACCTTGTTGACTTCGGATCCTATTTTTACTTTACCTAAGGAGGGTGTAGAATTCATCGTGTATTGTGATGATTTAGGAGTCGGACTAGGTGGTGTTCTTATATAGAAAGGAAAAGAGATCGCCGATGTCTCTAGATAGTTGAAACCCATGAGAGGAACTACCCTACCCATGATTTAGGGTTGACAACTCTAGTGTTTGTGCTTAAGCTTATCTATATGGAGTTCATTGTGAGGTTTTTAGAGATCATCAGAGTCTTCAGTACATTTTTAGTCAAAGAGATCTAAACTTGAGGCAGTACAGATGGCTTGAGCTACTAAAGGACTATGACATCACCATCTTGTATCATCTAGGGAAGGCCAATGTCTTGCCGCTATTAGTGTGGAGGAGAGACTATTAGCTAGAGATGTTCAAACATTAGCTAAGTATCTCATTCGATTACGAATTCATGAGGAAACATGTGGTTTGATTGCTTTTATTGAGAAGCGTTCTTCCTTAGTCGAGCATATTTGTGAGCACCAATTTGATGACGAGACACTATGTCACATTCAAGACAAGATGTTGAGAGGGGAAGCCAAGAAGGTTGTTCTTGATTTTGATGGTGTCTTGCAGATTGGAGGTAGGATTTGTGTGCCCAAGGTAGGCGAGTTGATTAGACTGGTTCTTGAGGAGGCCCATTGCTACCAATATTCCATCCATCCATCCAGGTGCGGCGAAGATGTATCATGATCTGAGCCAACACTATTGGTAGTGTGGTATGAAGAGGGATATTGGATATTTTGTTTCAAGTGTCTGACTATCAACAGGTCAAGTGTAAGCACCAACGGCCTGGAGGTATATCTCAGAGGATGCCCATTCCTACTTAGAAATGGGAACATATCACTATGAAGTTTGTTGTGAGATTACCTACCACCATGGGTGGTGACGATTCCATTTGGGTGGTTGTTGATAGGTTGACCAAGTCCGCCCATTTCATCCCAGTTCGGGTAAAGTAAACAATGGAGAAGTTAGTCGAGCTTTATATCAGTCAGATAGTGTTATTGCATGGATTACCAATTTCTATTGTCTCAGATTGAGGTTCTTTGTTCACTTTGAATTTATGGAAGGCATTGCAGGATGATTTGGGTACTCGGTTAGATATGAGTACAACTTTTCATCCCCAGACATATGGTCAGTCTGAGCAGATAATTTAGGTGTTGGAGGACATGCTCCAAACTGGTGTGATTTATTTTGGTGCTAGATGGGATCGACATTTACCCTTAGCAAAGTTTTCCTACAACAACTGTTATCATTCTTCTGTTCAGACGGACCCTTTTGAGGCTTTTATGACAGACGGTGTAGATCTCCGATCATATGGTTTGATTCAGCTGAGACAGATACATTAGATGCAGATTTTCTTAGAGATGCTATGGAGGAAGTTCGTATGATCCAGAGTAGACCGTTGACAACCCAGAGTCGACATAAGAGTTATGCGGATATGAGAGTTCGAGCCTTAGCGTTCATGAAGGGTGATCATGTTTGTCTTTGAGTGTCACCTATGAAGGGTGTAATGAGGTTAGGAAAGAAAAGAAAGCTTAGCCCTATATTCATTGGACCCTTTGATATTTTGATCTGTGTGGGAGAGGTGGCCTATAAGTTGGCCTTGCCACTTAGTTTGTTAGTTGTGCATCCCGTGTTTCATGTTTCCATGCTTCAAAAGTACATGCCAAATGAGTCCCATGTACTTTCCTTTGATTCAGTTGTGTTAGATCCAGACTTATCTTTTGAGGAGGAGCCTATAGCTATTTTGGATAGACAAGCCAAAAGCTTAGGACCATTGAGATTTCTTCAGTGAAGGTGCAATGGAAGCATCATTCAGTTGGTGAGGTGACTTGGGAGACAGAGTTAGAGATGCGTGCTAGATATCCTCAGTTGTTCAAAGATCTAGGTACTTTCTTTTTCTTTATATTCGCGGAAGAACATGGTTTTTAGTGGTGGATAACATAATGACTCGATTTGTCATTTTTGGGTTGTCCATGAATGTTACCATTTTGCCCTCCTGTTATAGACCCCGAGTCTTCTATGATTGAGTTTTGAAAAGTTTGTTTTGGTCTTTGAGTTAGAAGTTAAGAATTTAGTAATTTTTGAGTTTAAAAGGCTAAGTTGTTCAGAAAGTCATTTCGGTGTCTTTTGGAGTTTCGAGTATCATAACAAAATTTTATTAATTTCATCAATCCTGAAATGTGAAATTTGAGCGGTGAGAGTTATTGGTTTCAAATTCCAAGTCTTTTTGAGGATTTTAGGTCCTAAGTTGTGAAATTATGGAATTTAAGCCTTTGGGTTGACTTTAGTCAACATTCGGGGTTTGGATGCTCGGATTGGAATTCTGAGAGTTTCGTTGGATTCAGGGGGATGATTTTAGGCCTAGGTGTGGTCTTGGTTGATTTTTGATAGGTCTCGAGCTTGTTTTAGCCTTTTTAGTTGTGATTTTGTTTCTCTTGGTTTTCCCAAATGTCAGGACAAGGAGACCTCAGATTCGTGTTTTGACGATTCCATTGGGTCCAGAATGTCGAGTATAATTGATTTGAATTTGTGGTTTGTGTACACTACAACAAAAACAACCTTTAGCGGTAATAATATAAACATTAACAAAGTGTAATAAAGTCTTTACCGGCATTAGTTAATTGCCATTAGATCAGTGTCATTATAGGCTTTAGGGACATTTACAAAGAGTGCTAAATGCCGCTAAAAATACAATCTTTTACTGGTAACCGACCTTCACATTTTCAAAGAACCTTCACTTAAGCGACCTCCGTACTAGCAAAGGTTTGATTGCTTATGCGAGACCCAATCTTTTACTATTAAGCGAACCCCTGGTCGCTTTTGGGACATCTGAGAGGGGTTTTAACCACCCATTTTTGGGGTTTAAGCCCCATTTTCCATTTTTGTGCTTTGGAAATCCTTGGTGGCGATATTTGAAAGAAGTTTTGGTGCTAAATCATTTGGGTAAGCTTCTATGATCCTAAACCTTCATTTTCCTTTGATTATTTATGGGTTTTAACATCAAAATATGAGATTTTGATTGGTGAATGATGAGGTTTTTCAAGAACTCAAGCTCTTAACTAAAATGGAGATTTTGAATTGTCTTTGAGTCCTTTTTCAAAATGACTTTTCCTAATGAGTTCCTAAAGCCTTGAGTAATGTTTTCAAGTATAAAATTTTGGATTCAAATCTTACTTTCAGAATTGGGTTTTGTGCTGATTGACCCACTTTTCAAGAGAATTGAGTTGTTTTCAAAAAGTGATTGTGAATACTTGCTTGTATATAGATTGTGTGGCTTTGGAAGTGATTCGAAAGGGGAAGACTCAACTCTTGGAGTGAATATTGATTGATTTAAGGCAAGTGATTTCCTAAACCTTGTATTCTAGTAGAATTTGTGCACTTCCTTCTTTGGTTGTGCGTTAGGAGTAATGAGAATGGGGTGAAGTGTTTTATTGTCCACTTGATACATCTAAATGAATAAAAAGGGGTTGACATGAAAAAGGCTATGTGATGAACATGATGACATGAATTTCCTTATTGTGACTCTTGTTGATTAATTGATGAAATGCTTGAAAGCATGAATGTGGACTTGAAATGTATGATTTGTTGTCTCTTTCGTGTGGTGTGATATTTCCTGTGTTCATTGATTGTTGAACACCGTGATGATACATGTGATGGATTATGATGCTGAGATTTTTGTCGGGGATTGTGATTATGCCGGGGTCATTTTACGGTAAGTGTTTATAAAGCCAAAGGAAAATTGTTCCGGTTAGTGATTAATGTAAAGCCGATGGGAAATGGTTACGTCTACTGATATTGTGCTGATGGTGAATTGTTGTGACAAGAGTTTGATTATTGTGATTTGATGCATTTGATGCTCATGTGTGATTTTCTTGTTAATTATGATTGATGTACTTATTGCGTGTGACTGAATTACTCGACTTTGAGATTGTCTTATTTGATTCATTTGATTGTTGATTTCTTACTATGGAACTTTAGATATTGGGCTTGTGAGCCGTGTATTATAGAACATCTAGGTTGAGCTGATTCCTGTGCAGGTTGTAGTTTGAGGAGGTTTTATTTAGTAGGCCACTTACTGGGTATTGTGTTGTTGGTACTCTCACTCCTTGCTTTTACATTTTTGCAGCTACCAAGCCTGGTATGATGTGATCGTTCTTCTTCTCTTTTGATGAGGCTCACGAGGGACTTGAGGGGTAGCTGCTTATCATTCCAGCGAGTCCTCTTTTTTCTCTTCCTTAAGCTTTGTTCTATTTGAGAAACAAAGAAAAAGACATGTACTTATTTCTTAATTCTGCACTTTATGTATTTAGTGGCTTGTAGACTTAACAAACATATTTTGGGGTATTGTTTAGAATTAATATGTTTTCCGCCTTTATCTTGTTCTTGCTTTATATTTATGCATTTCTTTCATTTTCGTTGGGTTGAGGCTGACTTGTCTTGGTGGGAATAAACAAGTACCATCACGTCTATTTTTTGGGTCGTGACAATTTATGAGTCAAAATAATGTTATTTTCATATGCATGTCACAAATTATTAGATTTTTATGAATTAATATGTTTTCGATTAAGTATCTCTTATGTATTGATATGTTATGAAATCATGATATTTTTAAAGAGCTATTCTTATGATTTATGTGTCATTATGATTGAATCGGTATTACACTATTTCTAGATTCTTATCATTTCAAAGACTAAGATTATTAATATAATGTGATTTTACATATTTTCGTTGGGAGTTTACTTAACAATGAGCGGACTTTTGGGATGAAGGTTTCTGTTTAGCATCAGTGGACCTTTAGTAGTAATCCCTAATTCCCAGAACTACGTGCCACCATAGGTTTTTGTTTCAGATAAACATTAGCTAGTGGATCCACTTTAGCAATAATAGTGAGACAGAGTCTTACCTTGGCAAGTAGGACTCTCTCGTTTTGGTGTGAGGGTTACACCCGATTCCCTGTTATTGATCTCATGGTCTATTATCGCTTAACGGTATCTCCCACAGTTTAGTTTTTCAGATTATTTCTTTGACCTTACATTCAGTTATTTCAATTTCAGTATTTATCAGTTGCATGTTTTACTACTTGATCATTGCATCCGTTCATGTATTTTAGTTTCATATTCAGTTTAGCATCTCAAATTCATCAGGCCCAAATTTAAAAATTATCATACATATATCTTATACTTAGTACATTCAAAGTACTGATTCACATACTTCTTGTGCCTACATTTTTTATGTGATGTAAATTCAGGCCCTTACAATCAGGATCCTAGTCGGTTGGATCACATCGTTTAGCCAACATGTGATTAGTTCTCTTATTTCGAGTAATCAAGTCAGTTTGTAGTTCTAGTATGTTATTTCTATTTGAATGTATTGATTAAATGGAGCAAGGGTCATGTCCTGACTTACAATAATCAATATTAGTATAGGCTTCATAGACAGTGAGTTAGAGTTGTTGTATTCAGTAAATTTTATTCCATATTCTTTTTACATTACAATTGATATGTACAAAACTTTGTTTAAAAATATATTGAACTAGTAGTACATCGTTATGCTTTGCTTTTAGTTCTTTTACATGTTCATATTTAGTTCCCCGTGACTATGCTAGTATCAAGGGTTAGCTTGGTGTAACTTGTTACTCTAACCATCGTGTTACGACTAGGGGTAGTCTCGGATGTGATATTAATATAAAGCCAAGAGAAGTGTTAGAAACACCTCTAACTTGGCAATAATTTAAAAGTGTATTTCACTCATGTTGCAAGATCGGAGGTGTATAGAAGTTCAATTAGCCAAGTAAAGGGGTTCTTTTAAGGATGTGAATAGTTTGGAAATGGAACTAATAATTCATGCCGAGTTTAAGGGTGTTTTCAATACTTCTCTCTATATTTTTTTATTGAAAATTTACATTATTTGCATGCTTAATTCATAATGTCCGCATATATCCAACTTATCTAGACCTCTTACATAGGTTTACACTGAGTATGTTATAATTACTCAATTTATATATGTTTAGGAAAGTAATAAGGTCTCTCTATAAAGTCTGGCTTTAGGCCTTCAAACTTGTTGAGATGACCTTGACTGAAATTATGGCTCATGTCAAATGACGTGGCAATCCAAGTCAATTAAAGGAGTCAATGATATTATGTCAAGTGTGCAAATGACAAGTTCTGGTAAATTAAGTTGAAGCTTGTCACCATATAAATGCAATTGATCAGTTCAAACCGACCAATTAAATAACACAACTACACCACTTCCTACAACTATAAACATAGGTCTTCATAGCTCACAAAGGGGAGGAAATTAAGCACAAAAAGAAAGAAGAGATCTCATGGATCTAAGACCACAAATTCTCTATAAGCTACAAGTTCTAGAATAAAGGCAAGTATCAAGGCGTTCAAGATCAAGTTACATGCTAGTGAAATCTATATTCATCATTCATGGAAATCATCCAAGTGTTCATGGTGAAAAATTCAAATTCAAGACAAAGATTGAAGATCAACTAACTACTCAAGCCGTCTAATCTAAACTGAATTTAAGTTCTACATAGTTTATATTATTGTTAGGATAATTAGAGGATTATCTTAAAGATTGTAACACTCACTATAATTAAAATAAAAACTACATTTGTTACTCAATTTTCTTTACTTGATTATTAATTTTCTCAACTCAAAGTTTTTTGTTGACAAAATTTGGAAAGCCTAGTGGGGTGATTGATAAGTTAGTATTTTACCAACTAATTCAAATCTTAAGCAATGAGTTACTGTCTTGTTTTAATGTTAATTGAAGAAGTTTTAGGCCCTTATTCTCTTGTGTGTAGGCATTTATTAGATATGAAGATAAAGATTAATTTGAATTGAAAATAAGTTGTTATTAATTGGCAAGAGCACACGTGCCACAAATGTGCCCCTACATTTCATAAGTACAATGCAGGAAGAAGACAAAGTCACCAGAAGATACACATGTGCCGCAAAAGGATACTTGTGTTTCATATGTGCCAGCGCAGGAAAGCTCGTTTGAGTTTGGAACAAGAAAGTGAAGCATCTGCGAGTAGCAATCTTATATATGCAAAACAAAGGTGCATGCGCAAGTCAACCAAAAAGAATTTAGAGGGAAATTTTGAACCTGGAAAATGAGGTCCTTCGAAAGCTTTCAAGGTTAAATTGGGGATCTGTGCAATTATAAAATATTATTATTCTTCCCCATTTAGGTGTATTGCCAGAGTAAAGTTTTATAGTATTGAATATATTACCTTCTAGTTTTCTTAGTGAAGAAAAAAACACCAATGTTGGTGGAAACTAAATATTTGAATTTATTTTTGCTACTAATGATGAATGCAATGTGGAATTTAACTTTGTAAAATTTCTTTTATCATGCTTGGTAGCTTGAAGAATTCGTTGATGGAAATTGGTACCCTTGTGTAATGTCTCATTTCTTGTGAATTTGATTTTAATTGTGAAATGATTATTTTCCCCTTCCTCTTAGCTTTTTCATGCTTAGTTTGAGTTACGAAATGGTTGGTGTGGTCCCCAATGCAATTAGGTGTATTTTTGGTGATTTTTTCCCTTTTGAGTTGAGAATTTTTTATATGGTTGACTTTGGCGAAGAAAAAAATCTGTTGATAAATGAATTCCAATTTGTTGACTATTACTTAAATATCTCACTCTATAATCTAGTTTGATCTTGTAGTCCAAATAATCCCGTACCATGACGATTCTAAAATATTATGAGTTTTGAGCATCATATGGGGATTCAGTCAGTTTCATTGAATCTGGAATGTCGAGTTTTGTCTAGTAAGATGATTGGTTAGAGTCCCGAGACCTTAGGTTGTGATTTGGATATTTAGGTAAAAAATTGAATAGTTTTACATAAATGGGTTCCGAGGGGTATTTTGCTCATAACTATTTATTTTAAATACGATGATTTCATTAGTTCCAAAACATGTTTTATGATGAATTTGCACTATTGTTTCGTGTTTACAGGTTTCGAGTGAGTTTTGAGGGTAAATAAGATATTTTCATGGTTGATGGTGCACACTTTTACTGGAAAAATAAATAGACTTTTAGCGACGGTTTTAATGATGCAAACACTGAGCTTAATATCTATTCGAACCCATTTCGTATTTTGACATTTTGGGAGCTAGAAAAGTCAGTTTTAGGTGATTTTTGTTGCTTTTTCTTTCAAAATCATTGGGTATGCATTTCTAATCATATTTTTCTCTTTCCCCAAGAATATCCCTTTCATCTTTTATAATTTCTATTCATTAAGTTGAGATTTTAAACCCCAATTTAGAGAAATAAAAAATATATTATTTCAAGGTTGGATTGGAATGAGTTTTCATTGATTTTCAGGATTTAACGTCCTTGTATTATGGGTATATTGATTTTGACAAAGTTTTTCTGAATTTTTTCATTTTTGACCACATTTCAAATGTAGGTTTTGGGGTTTTTCTCCCAAAGTTGGAAAAGTAGTAAAGTCTTGATTTAGAGACCAATTCTTGCTTTTTAATGGTTTTTCAACCACGAACTCCTCTTGGCTTGTAGATTTTGTATGCAGGTGGAAGCATTCGTTAGTATATTTCATATGTTGATTAATTCCTTTTGCTTACTCGGTCAAGAATTCAAAGTACTTGTGGATTATACTCACCCTTACTTCTCTTATCCCTTTGATGTAGATCCTAGTCAGGGTGAGCCTCGTATTAGTTGATTGGATCCAACAAAGTTCTCTCTTTTGGAGTTGTATTGAGATCCTATTTTCTGGACCACCATTATTCTCCATCTATCATTTAAAGTCTTTAACTTTGTTTGCGAAGACTTGGGATGTATTTCAGATTCTAGAAATGTATTAAATGCTCTTTATACTTATGCTACTAGGTTTTAGAGATATTCTTTATTTTTTTTCTCTCTTTTGTGGTATGACTTTCCTTCAGGAGTCTCCTATATGTATTTATTTTTCTTACACACCTTTTTGAGGTTCTCCGGGTGTGTGGCGTCATGAACTTAGCTTTTGGGCCATGAAAAATTGGTATCAGAGTGCTAGGTTCAATGGTTCCATAAGTTATAGAGCAGGGAGTCTAGTAGAGCTTGCGTATCGGTTCATAGACGCTCGTACCTATCTTCGAGAGGCTACAAGATACCTAGTAGGAGAAATTCCTTTCCTTTGATTCCTTATCGTTTGAGTTATTCATATCAAGTGTTGTAAACCTCTAATATATTCTTTCCACGTTAAGAGGTGAAGGTCGAATTTGAGAGGGAAGCTTCTGCTCGAGGATGAACTAGGGAGGCATTGTATGTGCCCGTATTTGAGCATGATAATATTATTGAGCAGCATGCTGGGGTGAGGGGACCAGCCCAACCTCATGTGGTTCCCGACAATGCTCTAACACTTCATGAGTTAATCATCTAGTTATTGGCTAGATTGGATAGTGCCCCCACTTTTGGTAATAATCTAGGCACTACAGGTTCTCCTATTACAGTTGGTGCTACACCACCAATTCAGGGGCCTAGTTTGGGATTTCAGACTCATGGTTCAGCTTTAGTACCTTCTTTGGCACTTTTGAGGTTCGTAACTCCAATGGTTTTTGCTAGTGCAGCCATGTCTATTGCCGAGCAGAAGAGTTTTGAGAGATTTTTTAGATTGGCACCTCCAAGGTTTGACGACACAGCTAGAGAGAAGGCTTATGACTTTGACTGAGTGTTTGGATATGTTGTTCAACCTAGGCATTTTGGAGGGACATTGAGTGTCTTACACTTCTTATCAGTTTCTGAGTATATGGCTCGTTTTCATGAGTTTTTCCGTTAAGCCATGTCGAGTATTCCCACAGAGTTTGAGAGAATCTGTAAGTTGGTAAAGGGTTTCGCCAGTTATCTTTAGAAGGCCACAACTTCTCTCATGCTATCAGGTGGTACGTTTCAGACTATTATTGACTATGCTAGGATGATTGAGAGTGTTTGACATGCAAGAAAGGGCAGTGGTACCAAAAGGTTTCATCATCGGGGAGAGTTCAAAGGTCATTCATCTAGAGGTTGAGATTATTCAAGTCATAGCTCACAGGGTTATACGGGTAGACCAGTACCAGATGCCATTCATGTTCAGAGTTCAGATGGTGTTAGTCGATCTAGGCCTATTCAGACCGATCAGGATACACATAGTGGGTCCTCAGGTCAGAAAGATTATGAAGACTCTTTTGGTTATTCAACAGGGTTCTGGTGCCTTTGGTTGTTTTGTTTGTGAGGAGTTTGGGCATAAGGCAAAGCATTTCCCCAGACGTGTTTCTTCTACTGTCTAGCCTGGGTCACATGCTACTCGTTCTACACCAACTACAATAGCATGTGGTACTTCTCAAAGTGCTAGAGGAGGCACCAAGGGTGGAGATCATGGAGCTTAAATTGGCACACGTAGTGGCTCTTATATTAGTGGTGACTAACGATAGTTCTCTGCTATACCGAGTAGATTCAAGGCAGAGGCTTCAGATCCAGTGATCATAGGTATCGTTCCAGTCTGTCATCATTTTGATACAATATTATTTGGTCCCAGGTCAACCTATTCTTTTGTGTATACTTATTTTGCTGCGGGTATTCATCATGTGTGTGAGTCCCTTGTTGTTCCTATTAGTGTCTCTACCTCGGTAGGCCATTATTGTAACACTCCAGAAGCTAGTAAGCTAAACTAGAGCTTGACGTTAGGGTTAGAGCCTTGAAATGTACCTCCCCGTAGCTTAAAATAAATATTTTCATGTCAAGAACGTCAAGGTTCAAACCCCAAGGACCAATCATGGGTCCTTGAGGAATGCACAACAATGTGCCTCGGCAGTGACCCATGAGGGGCTACTCACGCTTCGTAGGCCCCACCACCCCATGCCTCGTGGGTGAGGGGCCGTAGATGGAGTCTTCCGGATCTGATCCCAGACCTCGACCCATGCTTCACCAGCACGGGCCGTGGGTCCAACCACGGTCCGTCTTTGAGGGGGTCGGGTCGTGGGTGATGACTGGAAACCATTTTTGGGAATTAGTTAAAGGGTACTTTGGGCTTTTCCATTTTAAGTTAACATGAATTGACGCCATTTTGTATTAATTTATACTAACTATATAGAGTTTTAAGACCCCCATATAAAGTGATCATCTTCATAACTCCAAATTCCCAAATCGAAAATCCACTTTCCCACCAAAACTCTCTCTCTAGAACTCCAAGGAACAAGAAAAAGAAAGTCAAGCTAGGGTTTGAAGAAGAAGGATTTTTTTACTCAATTTCTTTATATAATCAAAGCTAAGGTATGGTAGTCCTTCATCCATGGATAGTTTTCATCCATGGAGCCCCTTCAAAACCCCCAATTTCAAAGCTAGAAATCCCAAAAGTTAGGGTTCGATTTCAATCTCATGGATTCCTTTCAAATTCATTTTTAATGATTGAATTATGCTTTATTATGGATATATTAATGGTTTTATATGGTTTTATCTTGAATTCTGCAAGAATCCATGAATTCCCCTATTTTCCCAATTTGGATCTCAAAGTGTGGGTATTGATTGATGCAAGTAGAATATGATAGAATTATGAATCTAGTAATTGAACTACTTGAATTATGTTATCATCCATGTCTAGTGTAGTAATTCTAGATGTATTGATGGATTGTGATCTATGGTCCTTGAATGGAAAAGTATGAGAATTATGCATGATTATGAGGTTTATGTATATGATTTTTGTACACTTTGAGAGTAAAGTGAATATGATTATGATCTAGTTATTGTGTTGATGGATGATTATCCTCATTTACACATTTATGTATGAATATGGTATGATGTGAGAGGTGTTCTCACAATATGATGATTCTAGGGTTGAAAGGGTATTCTCACCTATTGAATATATGAGCTATAGTATGAATTATCTTAGATTGAGTGTCAAAACATTCTCCCATGAATATGAACTTAAGTCAAGACTTAAATATGTAATCTATGGTAATTAATGCTTAGCATTAAGTGGATATGAGTATGAGATGGAAGCTTTTACACTAGTTGAGTCCGGCTTTCCAAAAGGGTTCCTTCTACCTTAGTTGAGTCCGGGTTCCCAAAGTATGAATCTCATGAGATGGAAACCTTCTACCATAGTTGAGTCCGGTTTTCTAGTAGCAATCTCCTTATCCCATAACTATGTTCCCACACAGGTCTTTAGCTAGTGGATCCACCTAAGGTAAGTGTATGGTTCTACCTTAGGCAAGTAGAACAACTCATTTTCGGTGTGGGGTAGACACCAAATTCCTTGTTAGGTCACATGGTCTATGTCGGTTAAGGATTATTCCCACTAGTACAATAATATGAACAAGAATATGAAATATGAACTATGGTTACTTAAGAAGTTTTACTTAGTATGGGTGGGATTATGTGATCTTATTCATGCATTGCACAAGTATGCTTTGAGGGTATTTATGGTATGTTCCTATTATGTTATCATATGCTAAGTGGCTTAAATGGTGCCTTTCGGGGTTCTATGTGCCTTGTTTTGTTTAGGGGATATTCTTGGGTCGTGAAAAATTTGGTAATCAGAGCACAAGGTTTAGAATGATTCTAGGATGATGTCTCATAAGCCACGTCTAGTAGAGTCTTGTTCATGAGTGTGAAGCGCGCCATATTTATGAATGAGAGGCTATAAGATGTTTAGGAAATTACACTTCTTTCATTACTATTAAGTCGTGCCTTAGAGTTTAACTCAATAAAAGTCCCTCTCCTAATCCTTTTATAAAGTGCTTGAAATTATGGGAGTGTCTCCACAAGAGAAGGCGGAGTTAGACGCTTACTGATTGAAAGATATGGCTCAAGTTTGGTATACCTAATGGAAGAGAAATAGGTCGATAGGAGCGGGTCCCATAGAGTGGGAAGTGTTTAAATTGGCATTCCTTGATAGATTATTTCCCCGAGAGTTGAGGGAAGCTAAGGTAGAAGAATTTATTAACCTTAGGCAAGGTAGCATGAGCGTTAAGGAGTATGCCTTGAAATTCACCCAACTATCCAAGTATGATCCATCTATGATGGAGGATCCGAGGGATGAGATGAGTAGATTTTTGACGGGTGTGTCTAACTTGGTTGAAGAACAATGTCATACGACAATGCTCCATCATGGCATGGATAACTCAAGTCTCATGGTATATGCTTAACAAATTGAGGAGTCAAAACTCAAGAAAAGGAATAGAGAGGCAAAAAGGGCTAGAACCGGTGATGGGAACTTCTCCAATGCTAGGTCCAATGGACAAGGTCGGCCAAGGTTCAAACAAAGGTTCTCCAACCAAGGCTCCTCTAGTGCTCCAAGGGTCAACAAGGATAGGGTTTCCAACCCTAAACCTCAAGGAGGTAATAGTGGTGGTTCTTATGTTGCTAGGCCTAGTTGTGCAAAATGTGGTAAAAAGCATAATGGCAAGTGTCTTGTTGTTATTGATGTGTGTTTTAGTTGTGGAAATGTTGGCCACAAGAGGAGAGATTGTCCAATGCTCAAGGTTAAGGGAAGGGAAGATGAACAAGCTCCTCCAAGAGGTTCCAACTCCAACGCTCAAAAGCAAATTTGCTTTTATGATATTCATTCCCGAGGTGAGCAAGAGAGCTCCCCGGACGTGGTGACCGGTATGTTAAAAGTCTTCCTATTGATGTATATGCCTTGTTAGATCCCGGCTGCACTTTGTCCTTTGTGACACCTTTTGAAATACTCCCCGAAGTGTTAGTAGAACCTTTTCGGTCTCTACCCCGATTGGTGACTCGGTGGTGGCCAAAAGATTCTATAGAAGTTGTCCTATTTCCTTGTCCCATAGAGTTACTTTGGTGGATTTGGTAGAGTTAGACAAGTTAGACTTTGATGTGTTGATGGATTGTGATTTATGGTCCTTGAATAGAAAGTATGAGAATTATGCATGATTATGAGGTTTATGTAAACGCTTTTAGAACACCTTGAGGGTAAAGTGAATATGATTATGATCTAGTTGTTGTGTTGTTGGGTGATTATCCTCATGTACACCTTTATGTATCAATATGGTATGATGTGAGAAGTGTTCTCACAATATGATGATTGTAGGGTATAAAGGCTATTCTTACCTATTGAATTTATGAGCTCTAGTATGAATTCTGTTAAATTGAGTGTCAAGACATTCTTCCATGTATATGAACTTAAGTCAAGACTTAAATATGTAATCTATGGGAATTAATGCTTAGCACCGAGTGTATATGAATATGAGATGGAAGCTTTTACACTAGTTGAGTCCGGCTTTCCAAATGGGTTCCTTCTACCTTAGTTGAGTGTGGGTTTCCAAAGTATGTATCTCATGAGATGGAAACCTTCTACCATAGTTGAGTGTGGGTTTCTAGTAGCAATTGCCTTATCCGATAACTGTGTGCCACATAGGTCTTTAGCTAGTGGATCCACTTAAGCTAAATGTATGGTTCTACCTTAGGCAAGTAGAACAACCCCTTTTCCGTGTGGGGTAGACATCAGATTCCATGTTAGCTCACATGGTTTATGTTGGTTAAGGCTTATTCCTAATAGTACAATAATATGAACAAGACTATGAAACATGAACTATGGTTACGTAAGAAAGCTCTACTTAGTATGGGTGAGATTATGCGATCTTATTCATGCATTGCACAAGTATGCTTTGAGGGTATTATAGTATGTTCCTATTATGATATGATGACCTATGAGTTGATTATTCTTATGACTTATGATTTTCCATTATCTCCAAAATGATGTTTTAAACTAGTAAATGGCATGCATTCAACTAATATGTCCCTTTTAGCATGTTTTCATGATTTTATGTATGGCTATCATACTTAGTGCATTTTTGTACTAACCCATATTTTGTTATATTTTTCCCAAGTGTAGGGTCCGGTTCTTAAGGCAGTTATAATTTGGTTCAAGCTTGTATTTGACTATTCTACTTGCTTGTGGTGAGTCCTCATGATTTGTGGACGGGAGATTCACTTTGATTTTCATTTCTAGTACTTCATTTTCGGATGATGTTGTATGGGCTATGTCCCTTTTCATTTGAACTACTGTAATAGATGGTTAATGGAGACAAGTCTAGACTTCCGCTTTCCTTTATAAAGATTTTCGGACTTAAATGCGTTTTTACTCTTATTGTTCTAATGCTTTATGTTATGATATGCTAAGTGGCTTACATGGTGCCTTTCGGGGTTCTATGTGCCTTGTTACGTCTAGGGGGTACCCTTGGGTCGTGACAAACTTGGGTATGAATTGGTTGCATGCAAGTTATGCCTTGATAAATTTTAGGACTCGGATGTTTGAATTCTTATTTCCAAATGAACCTCCTTTGGAGTGGAAGGGGGAAAATTCTATCCGTAGAGGTCAATTTGTTTCTTGCCTTAAAGCTAGGAAAATGATCTCCAAAGGGTGCATTTACCTTCTTGTTAGAGTGATAGATGTTGAGTCCGAAACACCTTCTCTAGAGTTGGTTCCGCTAGTGAATTAGTCCTCAAAAGTTATCCCCGATGATTTGCCCAGGATTCCTCCCGAGCGGGAAATAGATTTTGGTATCAACCTTTTACCAAATACGCAACCTATCTCTATTCCTCCTTATAGAATGGCTCCGGCGGAGTTGAAAGAGCAATTAAGGGATTTGCTAGATAAGGGTTTTATTAGATCGAGTATCTCTCCATGGGGTGCTTTGGTGTTGTTTTTTAGAAAGAAGGATGTGTCTCTTAGAATGTGCATTAATTATCGTCAATTGAACAAAGTGACCATCAAGAATAAATATCCCTTTCCAAGAATTGATGACTTGTTTGACCAACTTCAAGGGGTTAAATATTTCTCCAAAATTGACCTTTATCCGGATCACCCAAGACGGCCTTTAGGACCCGGTATGGTCACTATGAATTTGTGGTTATGTCATTTGGGTTGACAAATACCCCGGCGGCATTTATGGATTTGACGAATAGAGTGTTTACGAAATACCTAGACATGTTTGTGATTGTGTTTATCGATGATATTTTGATCTATTCTAGGAGTGAGAATGAATATGTGCACCATTTGAGAATTGTGTTGCAAGTTCTTAAGGACCAATAACTTTTTGCAAAGTTTAGCTAGTGTGAATTTTGGTTAAAGTCCATAGCTTTCCTTGGTCATAATGTGTCAAGCAAGGGTATTGAGGTAGATCCTAAGAAGATATATGCGGTCAAGAGTTGGCCTAGAACACTAACTCCTTCTGACATTAGAGGCTTTTTGAGTTTGACCGGTTACTATAAGAGATTTGTTAAGGGGTTTTCCTCCATTGCTTCTCTGTTGACGACTTTGACTAAAAAGAAAGCTAAGTTTGAGTGGTCGGAGGCTTGTGAGAAAAGATTCCAAGAACTGAAAGATAGGCATACATCTGCTCCGGTGTTGACCTTACCGAAAGGTACAAATGGTTTTGTGGTATATTGTGACACCTCTAAAGTGGGGTTGGGATGTGTCCTCATGTAAGACGGGAAAGTGATTGCCAATGCTTCAAGGCAACTTAAAGTACATGAGAAGAATTATCCTACCCATAATCTTGAATTAGCGGCAGTAGTATTTGCCTTGAAAATATGGAGACATTTCTTGTATGGAGTCCATGTGGATGTTTTTACCGATCACAAGAGTCTTCAATATGTGTTTAGTTAAAAAGACTTGAATCTCTGACAAATAAGGTGGTTAGAACTTTTGAAGGATTATGACATGAATGTCCTTTACCACCCAGGCAAAGCTAATGTTGTAGCGGATGCACTTAATAGATTCTCCATGGCTAGTGTGGCTTTTATAGAGGATGAAAAGAAAGAATTTGTTTGTTAGGTGCATAGATTGGCTCGACTAGGTGTCCAACTAGTGGATTCCACCAAGGGTGGTGCTATGGTCCATAATGGTTTCGTATCATCCTTTGTGACGGATGTGAAGTCTAAACAAGGCTTTGATCCTATATTAGTTTAGTTGAAAGAGCCGATACTCAAGAAGTCCGTTGAGGCTTTCTCCTAAGAGGGAGATGGGGTACTTAGGTACCAAGGTAGATTATGTGTTCCATATGTTGATGGTTTGATGGAGAAAATTTTAGAGGAAGCTCATAGTTCTCGATATTCTATTCATTCGGGAGCCACTAAGAAATACTGTTATCTACATGAAGTCTATTGATGGAATGGTATGATAAGAGATATTGTGGGA
Source organism: Solanum verrucosum (assembly GCF_900185275.1). Taxonomy (NCBI): domain Eukaryota; kingdom Viridiplantae; phylum Streptophyta; class Magnoliopsida; order Solanales; family Solanaceae; genus Solanum; species Solanum verrucosum. Next base: position 603,049 of record NW_026019916.1, on the reverse strand, counting down.
TTTGTAACCAAATCTCCTAATTGTCAACAAGTTAAGGTTGAGCATCAAAGGCCGGGAGGTTTGTCCCAAAATATAAGTATTCACATTTGGAAGTGGGAAGATTTGAATATGGACTTTATTGGGATTTGTCTCGCACTTGAAGGCAACATGATTCTATTTGGGTCATTATAGATAGGATGGAAAAATTGGCCTACTTCATTCCTGTCAATGTTTCTCATTCGGGGAAAGACTATGCCAAGTTGTATATAAATGAGATAGTTAAGTTGCATGGGCTTCCTTTATCTATTATTTCGGATCGGGGTACTCAATTTACATCTCACTTTTGGAAGTCATTCCAAAAAGGGCTTGGTACTAAGGTGATACTTAGAACCACTTTCCACCCTCAAACGGATGGTCAAGCGGAACACACCATTTAGATCTTAGAAGACAAGTTGAGGGCAAGAGTGATAGATTTTAAAGGTAATTGGGATGACCACTTGCCATTGATAGATTTTGCCTACAATAATAGTTATCATTCTAGTCTCGGTATGGTTCCCTTTGAAACCTTGTATGGTAGGAGATGTAAGTCTTCCGTTGGTTGGTTTGAGGTAGGTGAAATTGTTCTTATTAGTCCCGAAATGGTTTATGAAGCTATTGAGAAAGTTCAGCTCATTAGGGAGAGATTGAGAACAACTGAAAGTAGACAAAAGTCTTATGCCGATGTTAGGAGAAGGGATCTAGAATTTGAAGTTAATGATTGGGTCTATTTGAAAATCTCAACCATGAAGGGTGTGATTAGATTTGGCAAGAAAGGGAAATTTAGTCCCAGGTATGTAGGCTCATATCAAATCTTGCAACCTATTGGGAAGGTTGCCTATGATTTGGCTCCGGTTCATTCGGTATTTCATGTTCTCTGCTTAAGAAGTGTATTGGAGATCCGACATCCATTGTTCCTTTAGAAGGGTTGGGAGTTGATGAAAGCCTTTCCTATGAAGAGGTTCCGATAGAAATCCTAGACCGACAAGTCAAGATATTGTGAAACAAGGAGATAGCTTCCGTGAATGTTTTATGGATAAATCATTTAGTTGAGGGTGCTAGTTGGGAGGTCGAGGCCGATATGAAGTCCCGATATCCTCATCTCTTTCCTTCTACTCCTATTCAAGCTTGGGGCAATGCTCCTCTTGAGTTTTAGTGTTTTGGGAGTCATGTGAGTTGTGTGTGCTTTTCCATGATTTCCTTATGATATGCATGTTCTTGATGAAATTCATGTTTAGTAAGAACATGAGTTTTTTTATGATTTATGTGCCTCATGTTATTGTGCATTTACTATGAGTTGCCTATTTGACTTTAAGAGATGAGTTGATGAACATGCTTTAGTATGCTTTTGAGAGTAATTATATATTGGCTCCATGATCTTGTGTTGAGCATGATTTTTGTTGGAGAAGGTAGTTCCTCCTTTGAATATGAGAAATGTTGAATTTTCATGCATATTGGGTTGTTAGATGTAGTTCCTACTTCCTTGTATTGCATTGATTATGTTTGAGATGGAGTTAAAGTTTCCTCCTTTAAATTTTGCATTATTTTGATGTTTCATGTATGATGGGCAGCAAGTTTTGAGTATTTAATTCCGTAAGGTGTCTGGATCGTCATTCGAGGACGAATGTTCCCAAGGGGGAGATATTGTAACACTCCGGAAAATAGTAGGCTAAACTAGAGCTTGAGGTTAAGGTTAGACCTTGAAATGTCCCTCCCTGTAGCTTAAAATAAATGTTTTCGTATCAAGAACGTCAAGGCTCAAACCCCAAGGACTAATCATGGGTCCTTGAGGAATGCACAAAAATGTGCCTGGGCAGTGACCCCCGAGGGGCCACACACACCCCGTAAGCCCCACCACGCCTTGTGGGTGAGGGGGCGTAGATAGAGTCTGCAGGATCTACTCTCAGACCTCGACCCACGCTTCACTTGCATGAGCCGTGGGTCGAACCAAGGTCTGTCTGTGAGGGGGTCGTGGGTGATGACTGAAACCGTTTTTGGGAATTAGTAGCGGGATACTTTGGGGTTTTCCATTTTAAGATAATATGAAGTGACGTCGTTTTGTATTAATTTAGACTAATTAAATGTAGTTTTAAGACCCCTAAATCAAGTCATCTTCTTCATAACTCCAAATTTCCAAATCAAAAACCCACTTTTCCCCCAAAACTCTCTCTCTAGAACTCCAAGGAAGAAGAAGAAGAAAGTCAAGCTAGGGTTTGAAGAAGAAGAAGAAGAAAGTCAAGCTAGGGTTTGAAGAGGAAGGCTCTTTCACTCAATTTCTTTGGAGAATCAAAGTTAAGGTATGGTAGTCCTTCATCCATGGACAATTTTCATCTATTAAGCCCCTTCAAAATCCCCAAATTCAAAGCTAGAAATCCAAAAAGTTAGGGTTTGCTTCAATCTCATGGATTCCATTAAAATTCATTTTAATGATTGAATTATGCTTTATTATGGATATATTGATGTTTTTATATAGTTTTATCTTGAATTCCCCAAGAATCCATGAATTCCCCTATTTTCCCAATTTGGATCTCAAAGTGTGGGTATTGATTGATGCAAGTAGAATATGATAGAATTATGTATCTAGTAATTGAACTACTTGAATTATGTTATAATCCATGTCTTGTGTCGTAATTCTAGATGTATTGATGGATTGTGATCTATGGTCCTTGAATGGAAAAGTATGAAAATTATGCATGATTATGAGGTTTATGTATATACTTTTAGAACACTTTGAGAGTAAAGTGAATATGACTATGAACTAGTTATTGTATTGATGGATGATTATCCTCATGTACACATTTATGTATGAATATGGTATGATATAAGAGGTGTTCTCACAATATGATGATTCTAAGGTTGAAATGCTATTCTCACCTACTGAATCTATGAGCTATACTATGAATTATGTTGGATTGAGTGTCAAGACATTATTCCAAGAATATGAACTTAAGTCAAGACTTAAATATGTAATATATGGGAATTAATGCTTAGCACCGAGTGGATATGAATATGAGATGGAACCCTTTTGTCACGCCCCAGACAAAAGGGGCGCAACTGGCTCCTAATGCCAAAACTCAAGCTCGAGCCGATCCTGCTGAACCATTTGCTACTAGCACACGGCAGTCGCACGCAATCAAGAAAACAAACACGTGTATCTCAGCTTAAAACTAAGCCCTCGGCCGGCAAGGCCCCTGTCAACAGATCTATAAAAGAAACAGTTACTCCCAAGAGTTCATATAAACAAATAGTCAACTAGCACAGAAGTTCTGATTGGGCCATCGAGGCCACCATGATATCTATACTAAAACTGAAAGTAGGTATATATAAAGACAATACATCAAGCAACTCACAGGCTTCAACAAACAAACAAACTAGGCCATCATGGTGGTAACGTAGCTATACACCCCACACACTTGTCTGCAAGCCTCTAAGAGTAGGAAAGATTGGTGGGACAGGACCCCAGCCTACCCATAAAGATATATACAAAAAAAGCTAACAAACCTCCCAATTCTAGCAACTCCGGAGGAAAGGGGCTAGCCAATCAGATATAAGTCAATCCTGCTGTTGGGGAGGTCTACTGGGTCATCTGTCAGTACCTGCATGCATGAATGCAGTGCCCCCAAGCAATGGGGGCATCAATACAAAATAATGTACAAGAGTATGAAAGGCAATAGACTAAATGAGCAAATATCATAATATACCAAAAGCAATCACGTAAGGAAATCAAAATTTATATAAGCATACTAACCCACTACTGAATCTAAAAATACAAAAATGATCAAACAACAACCTAACCAAGCCCCCATAAGCTCGGTAGGTACAAACAACATACCGCCTACCTAGGCCCCCATAAGACCAGAAGATGCCAAATCAATCTACATACCCATATCGGTAGCCCCTTGTCTTTGTAAGAAGTCACACAGTCCTTTCTGGCAACGATATATCCCCGTAGGCAGCACATAGCCCTCTTAGGCAACAACATAGCTCTGTGGGCTGCACATAGCCCTGTTTTGCATCAACATAGCCTTGTAGGAAACACATAGCTCTCTTTGGCGTCAAAATAGCCCCGTAGGTAACACATAACACTCTTGGGCAGCAATATATCCCCGTGGGAAACACATAGCCCTCTTTGGAAATAACATAGTCCTATTAGAAAACATCATAGACCCCATAGGCAGTTCATAGCTCAACAACTAACCACAATAGCCCCAAGGGTGACAACAAACAATTGAATAGGCTAAATGCGAGCAATTTAGCTATAAACAATATATATTAATAATCTCCAAGTTGCTCTTAATAGATTATGAGTCCCTAAAATGAGGGTTTATAACCACTCAATCAGCCAACCACCCACAATTACATCTACAAGATCACCAACATCTACTACCCTATTTTATCACTCCCAAGCTCTAAGGAAACATGTCGAACGAAGGGAATAGCCTTAACATACCTTTCCAATGAACGGTTGAAATACCGTAGTTCCTTCACGAAAGTTGTTCCTTATGTCCAAAGCTTCACAAACACTATATATACACAGAGCTGGTACGCACCTATAAACAGTTCATAATTAATCTTAAATCGGCAGATTTGCCATATTGCCCCAACTTGTTGAAATGTCCGTAGAAATTCATAAAAACAATCATAAAATAGTCCTGAGATGATTACCTTAGTTAACCAAGTGCAAACCTTGAATAAAAACCAATAACTACAAATTTATATCTTCAAAAACTAGCTCCAAACGCAGCTAATAGAAAGGAAAAATGATTGCCACGTGTAGAGATCACGTTTCTAGGCACGGGGGCAACCTTTATTGGTAGAAATCGTCAAAAACTAACCTTCATCATGCAAGAACTCCATATGAACCCTCTCTTAAGATTTCTTTCTGGCTTGGAAGTGAAAAGAAATGTTTTCATGGCTTAAAACATTGAGTAAGACGACATACCACATTTTTTACCCAACCCGGATTCTGCCCCGGTAGTCCGTAGTAAACCCTCATAACTTTTTACTCCGATGTTGGTTGGATACGGGGTGTTGTGCGTTGTAAACTAGTCTCGTAGGCCTTCGATTTAATGGGTGATAGGCCTTATAACTCTTTATATATTGGGAGAAAACATCCTAGACATTTGACCCAAATTTCTGAGAAATCTTTAAAAAGGAATTTACGATAACTTTCGCCAACTTTTATTTTGCCACTTACCTAACTTTAAAACTTGAGATACAATCCTTGAACACTTAAAATATGACATACCACATCATTCTTAATTTATTACCCACCCTCCTTGTCGTTCCACAAAGATACGAGTTAATTTAGATGTTTTGAAAAGTCGGGGTGCTACATCCTCCTCCCTTAGAAACTCTCATCCTCGAATGAAAAAATCTGAGTCACGCGGTTAAGTCCTTAGGAGTTTCCAAAATTTAGGTAGAGTATTCTTTGTAAATGTGACTATCCAGGAACATGAAACGTAGAAATTCTAACCTAGGCGTCTCACAGAATGACATAAATAGCTAAGCACTATAGCTCCGCAATAACAATGTGAGCAAATATACAACGACAACAATAATAATAATAAGCAACAATATAAAAAAATTAGATTGGTATCTAACCTCACGTCACTAATATAAACTGATATTATGCCATAACCCTGGGGTATGAAACAAGTGAGGATATTTAGACCTCATGCCATCCTCAGCTTCCCAGGTCACCTCTTCTCTATTCTAGTTTCTCCACAATACTTTAACTGAAACCACCTCTTTGGACCTTAATTTACGGACCTGCCGACCTAGTATGACAATTGGAGTTTCCTCGTAGGAAAACTCATCTGTGATATGAACATCCTCAATTGGGAAAACCCGAGAAGGGTCTCCTACGCACTTCCATATCATCGATACATGGAACACTGGATGAACAGATTCTAGCCCCGAAGGCAATTCTAACTCATAAGACAGTCATCCCACCCTCCGAAAGATTCGGTATGGCCCAATGAATCTTCGACTAAGCTTGCCTTTTTTGCCAAATCTCATAACACCCTTCATAGGCGAGACTGTGAAGAATACCCAGTCATCGACACAGAACTCTAAGTCCCTTTGTCACACATCTGAGTATGACTTCTATAGGCTTTGAGCTGTTAGAACCTCTCCCGAATGAACTTAACCTGCTCCAATGTCTGTTGTACTAAGTTGGGTCCAATCAACTCTGACTCAGCTACCTCGAACCATCGAATGGAGGACCTACATTTTCGCCCATACAAAGCCTCATAAGGTGCCATCCCGATGCTGGAATAATAACTATTATTGTATGCGAACTCAATAAGAGGCAAGTGGTCATTCCAACTTCCTTTGAAGTCTAGCGCGCATGCCCATAACATATCCTCGAGTGTCAAAATTGTGCGCTCAACCTGTCAATCCGTCTGAGGGTGAAATGTTGTACTAAAGATTAACCTGTGTCCCCAGTCTTTTCTGGAAGGACTTCCAGAAGTTGGCGGTAAATTGTGCTTCTCTATCAGAGATAATAGATACTCGGACACCGTGTAGCCTAACAATCTCTCTAATATAGAGCCCTGCATAGTCTTCGTCCATAAAAGTAGCCCTGACTGGTAAGAAGTGCGCTGATTTTGTTAGTCTATCAACAATTACCAAAATAGAGTCAAACTTGGAACACGATCGAGGTAACCCTGTAATAAAATCCATATTAATTACTTCCCATTTCCACAAAGGAATGGCTATCTCCTGAACTAGCCCGACGGGCTTTTGGTGCTCACCCTTCACCTGTTGGTAGTTAGGACACTGTGCCACAAATAGCAACATCCTTCTTCATCCCGTGCTACCAATAGATCTCATTATTATCATGGTACATCTTCATCAAACCAGAGTGAATAGAATAACAGGAATGATGTGCCTCTTCCATAATCTGATGTCAAAGCCCTGCAACATTCGGAACACACAATCGACCTCTATATATAAGGACTCCATCTCCTGCTATATCAAATGCTAAAGAATGTTGATTATGAGCCTTGGATCTGAGCTGCTCTAAGCTACGATCCTCTTGTTGCCGTGATTTTACTTCTACAACTAGAGATGATACGACTGTGTCCTGAATTATTACCCACTATATTCTGCCTCTAAAAATCTAACTCCCAAGCTAGTTAACTGATGAAGCTCTCGTGCTAGCTCACGCTTTGTAACACCTAAATAGGATAAACTACCCATAGATCATCGACTGAGGGCATCGGCTACCACATTCGCCTTTCCTAGATGATATACAATATCTACGTCGTAGTCTTTCAGTAACTCAAGCCATCGATGTTGTCACAGATTTAACTCCTTCTGTCTAAAGATATATTGAAGGATTTTATAATCTGTGAAGATGTCAACATGAATGCCATACAAATAATGTCTCCAGATCTTTAACACATGCACAACTGCAGCCAACTCTAAATCGCGGGTCGGATAGTTCTTCTCATGCTTTCTCAACTTCCTTGAAGCATATGCAATAACCTTACTATGTTACATTAGAACACATCCCAACCCAAGACTAGAAGCATCACGAAACACCGCATTGCCTTCTAAACCCTCTGTCAATACTAAAACTGGTGCTGATGTCAACCTGTCCTTCAACTCCTGGAAACTATTCTCTCATGCCTCAGTCTACTAGAACTTAGCTACTTTTTGAGTCAGCTTCGTTGATGGTGCTGAAAGTGAAGAAAACTCCTCTACAAACCTTCTGTAGTACCCTGCTAACCCCAAGAAACTACGAACCTGAGTTAGAGTCATAGGTCCCGGCCAAGTCTTTACGACTACAATCTTTTGTGTATCAATAGCAATGCTTGCATCTGATATAATATGGCCTAAGAAAGCTACAGAGTCCAACCAAAACTCACAGTTAGAGAACTTTGCATAAATTTCTCGATCTCGAAGAACTGCTCACAGATGATTTGCATGCTCAACTTTTGAACGTGAATACACAAAAATATCATCAATAAATACAATAACAAACAAGTCTAGATACGACCTGAATATACTATTCATCGAGCCCATGAACATTGCTGGGGCATTAGTTAATCCAAAAGACATTACCAAGAACTCAAAGTGTCCATATCTGGTTCTAAAAGTTGTCTTTGGAACGTCTTTCTCTCGAACTCATATCTGGTGGTACCCTGATCTTAAATCACTCTTTGAGAAGAACTCAACACCTTGTAATTGATCAAACAAGTCATCGATGCTCGGAAGGGGATACTTATTCTTTATAGTCGCCTTATTCAGCTATCGGTAATCGATACACATTCTTAGTGAGCCATCTTTCTTCCTTACGAATAACACTGGCGCACCCCATGGTGAAGCACTAGGCCTAATAAAGCCCTTATCCAACAAGTCTTTCTGCTGATCCTTCAACTCCTTTAGCTCAATAGGAGCCATTCTATAAGGAGGGATAGATATGGATTGTGTACCTGGTAGCATATTGATAGCAAAATCAATTTCCCATTTTGGAGGGATACTAGGGAGCTCATCTGGAAATACATCTAGAAACTCATTAACTATCAGAATAGACTGAAGAGTCGGTGATTCTACATCTTTATCATGAATGTGAACAAGATGATAAATACAACCCTTAGTAATCATCCTCCTCGCCTTAGGATAGGAAATAAACCTACCTTTCGGCATTGTTGTATCATTTTTCTATTCCCGAACTGCCTCTCTTGGAAAGTGGAATCTAACAATCTTTGTCCGACACTCAATATTAGCATAATAAGATGCTAACCAGTTCATACCCATAATGACGTTGAAATCGACCATCTCTAACTCTACGAGGTCTACAGAGGTCTGACGGTCCATAATTTCTACCGTGCAACCTCGATAGACTCTCCTGGCAATAATAGACTCACCAACTGGTGTAGATACAATAAAGGGTCTATCTAATGACTCTGCTACTATACATAACTTCCTCGCAATAAATGGAGTAACATAAGACAAAGTAGATCCAGGATCTATCAAAGCATAAACACAATGGGAGCAAACAATCAATGTACCTGTCACAACATCTGGTGATGACTCTGAAGCCTGTCGGTCGGCTAATGAATATCTACTGTTCTATCCTCTACCAGAACTAGATGCTCCCTCTCTGCCTTCGTCTCTACCTCTACCTCTAACTACTGAAGTCTGGGGTCCACGCCCTGTAGAATGTGCTGATGAGGAGAAACCTACTACTGACCTGGTCGAATGACCTAGACCACCTTGACCTTTGGTCGGGCAGTTTCTCCACCCATGCCCCTCCTGTCCACAAGAATAACAACCTGTGGAACCCTGTCTGCACCTCCCAAAATGCATCCTACTGCAAGTAGCGCAACGCGGCGGGGCTGTCCAAGCCTGGCCTGAACCCCTCTGTTGGTAAGAGTATGATGCTCATGAACCCTCACCTATGCCTGACTATTCCTGATGATTAAATTTACTACCCTAGAACTGTTGTGGTGGAGGTCTAGGTGGCCTAATAAAATATCGGGGTTTGGGACCACCCTGAAAATTTCCATGTGAACCAGCATGCCTAACCTTCTTCTTTCTCTCTCGACCCTCTCACTCATATACTGTAGTTGTCGACGATCCTCTATGCCTTGTGCAAAGGCCTGAATTAACGAGATATCCATATTATCATTTAGTGCAGCGGTAGAACAAGTGTCGATATAGTCTGAGTCGAGCTCATCCACAAATCTACTTACCCTATCAACAAATGCTGGTTCATATCTATCCAATGATTCAAATCTCAGCCCGTACTATCAGACACTCATGCTACCCTGTTACAGGTTCAGAAACTGGTCCACCCGGCCATCCCTAATCTCTCGAGGCAAATAATGATCTATGAAAGATTTTGTAAAGCTATCCCAAGTGGGTAGAGATACATCTTTTCCCCTAGATCTCTCTTAACTTTCGTACCGCAATACTGCAACATCGCGCAATCGAAATGCTGCTAACTCAACTGACTCAGTCACTGAGGCATGCATGACTCTAAAGATCCTAAGAAACTGATCAACAAAGTGTTGAGGGTCCTCTCTGTGATCTGTCCCTGTAAACTGTGGAGGATTCAAGGCAAGAAATTTATGAACTATCGAACTTCCGGGCCCTTCAGAAGGTCCGGCAACATCTGGCGCAACTGGCTGGCGCTGTGCAGCTACTAATTGTGCTAACATACATACTGTACTCTTGAAATTCTAATTAGATGCAATATGAGGAACTAGAGGTGGTACTGATGGTGGAGCCAGAAGTCCAGTAGCCCTCGGAGGCACCTGAAGCGGTGGAGAAGATATAGAGGGCTGAGAAGATGTCTTTCTTTGGATCTCACAATGGGCTACCTCTACCTGTGGTACCTTGCCGGTACCCTCGCCTGCAGCTATATCTAGCCCCTGGCTAGCTGTGGTCTGTCTGGTGTCAGCCATCTCTATCTCCATACAAGTATCAATTATAAGCCAGAAACCTCAACCCTTAAGAAACCGCTCTATAAAACGAGGTGAGAAAAAGAAGGATAGTCATTCTAACATGCCTGATAGCTTCTTACTTATGGAATGTGGTTCACAACACATTTATAAATAATAACTCTACTAGACACGACTTGCAGACTCCCTAGGATACGATATTGATCTGCTACCAAGTTTGTCACACTCCAAACTCAAGGGGCGCAACTGGCTCCTAATGCCAAAACTCAGGACTGAGCCGAACCTGCTGAACCATTTGCTACTAGCGAATGGCAGCCACACACAATCAAGAAAACAAACAATTATATCTCGGCTTAAAACTAAGCCCTCGGCCGGCAAGGCCCCTATCAATAGATCTATAAAAGAAATAGCTACTCCCAAGAGTTCATATATACAAATAGCCAACTAGCACAGAAGTCCTGATTGGGTCGTCGAGGCCACCATGATATCTATACCAAAATAGAAAGCAGGTATATATCAAGACAATACATCAAATAGCTCACAAGCTTTAGCAAACCAACAAACTAGGACAACATGGCCATAACGTAGCTATATACCCCACACACTAGTCTGCAAGCCTCTAAGAGTAGTAAAGATTGGCGGGACAGGGCCCCAACCTAACCATAAAGATATATACAACAAAAGCTAACAAACCTCCCAACTCTAGCAGCTCCGGAGGAAAGGGGCTAGCCAATCGGATAGAAGTCAATCCTACTGTTGAGGAGGTCTACTGGGTTGTCTGTCGGGACCTACATTAATGAATGGAGCTCCCCTAAGCAATGGGGCGTCACTACAAAATAATGTACAGAGTATGAAAGGCTGTAGACAAAATGAGCAAGTATCATAATATACCAAAAGCAATCACGTAAGGAAATCAAAATTTATATAAGCATGCTAGCCCACTACTGAATCTAAAAATACATAAATGATGAAACAACAACCTAACCAAGCCCCCATAAGATCGGCAGGTACAAATAACATACCACCTACCTAGGGCCCTATAAGCCCATAAGGTGCCAAATCAATCTACATACCCATATTGATAGCCCTTTCTCTTTGTAAGAAGTCACATAGCCCTTTTTAGCAACGAAATAGCCCCATAGGCAGCGCATAGCCCTCTTAGGCAACAACATAGCTCTGTGGGCTGCACATAGCCCTGTTTTGCATCAACATAGCCTTGTAGGAAACACATAGCTCTCTTTGGCGTCAAAATAGCCCCGTAGGTAACACATAACACTCTTGGGCAACAATATATCCCCGTGGGAAACACATAGCCCTCTTTGGAAATAGCATAGTCCTATTAGAAAACATCATAGACCCCATAGGCAGTTCATAGCTCAACAACTAACCACAATATCCCCAAGGGTGACAACAAACAATTGAATAGGCTAAAGGCGAGCAATTTAGCAATAAACAATATATATGAATAATCTCCTAGTCGTTCTTAATAGATTATGAGTCCCTAAAATGAGGGTTTACAACAACTCAATCAGCCAACCACTCACAATTACATCTACAAGATCACCAACATTAACTACCCTATTATATCACTCCCAAGCTCTAAGGAAACATACCGAACGAAGGGAATAGCCTTAACATACCTTTCCAATGAATGCTTGAAAGACCGTAGTTCCTTCACGAAAGTTGTTCCTTATGTCCAAAGATTCACAAACACTATATACACAGCTAGTATGCACATATAAATAGTTCATAATTAATCTTAAATCGGTAGATTTGCCATATTGCCCCAACTTGTCCAAACGTCCGTAGAAATTCATAAAAACAATCATAAAAGAGTCCCGAAATGATTACCTTAGTTAACCAAGTGCAAACCTTGAAGAAACACCAATAACTACAAATTATATCTTCAAAAACTAGCTCCAAACGCAGCTAATCGAAGGGAAAAATGATTGCCACGTGTAAAGATCACGTTTTTAGGCACGGGGGCAACCTTTAATGGTAGAAATGATCAAAAACTAACCTTCATCATACAAGAAATCCATAGGAACCCTCTCTTAAGCTTTTGTTCTGGTTTGGAAATGAAAAGAAATGTTTTCATGGCTTAAAACGTTGAGTAAGCCGACATACCACATTTTTTACCGGACCCGGATTCTGCCCCGGCAGATCATAGTAAAACCCTCATAACTTTTTACTCCGATGTCGGTTGGATACGGGGTTTTGTGCGTTGCAAACTAGACTCATAGGAATTCGATTTAATGGGTGATAGGCCTTCTAACTCTTTATATATTGGGATAAAACATCCAAGACATTTGATCCAAATTTTAGAGAAATCTTTAAAAAGGAAGTTACGATAACTTTCGCCAACTTTTATTTTGCCACTTACCTAACTTCAAAACTTGAGATACAACCCTTGAACACTTAAAACATGACATACCACATCATTCTTAATTTATTACCCGACCTCCTTGTCTTTCCACGAAGATACGAGTTAATTTAGACGTTTTGAAAAGTCGGGGTGTTACACTTTTACACTAGCTGAGTCTGGCTTTCCAAATGGGTTCCTTCTACCTTCGTTGAGTCTGGGTTCCCAAAGTATGTATCTCATTAGATGGAAACCTTCTACCATAGTTGAGTCTGGGTTTCTATTAGCAATCTTCTTATCCCATAACTATGTTCCCACATAGGTCTTTAGCTAGTGGATCCATCTAAGCTAAGTGTATGGTTCTACCTTAGGCAAGTAGAACAACCCCTTTTCGGTGTGGGGTAGACACTGGACTCCATGTTAGCTCACATGGTCAATGTCGGTTAAGGCTTATTCCCACTAGTACAATAATTTGAACACAAATATGAAATATGAACTATGGTTACCTAAAAGGTTTACTTAGTATGGGTGGTATTATGAGATCTTATTCATGCATTGCACAAGCATGCTTTGAGGGTATTTATGGTATGTTCCTATTATGTTATGATATGCTAAGTGGCTTACATAGTGCCTTTGGGGGTTCTATGTGCCTTGTTACGTTTAGGGGGTACTCTTAGGTCGTGACAAACTTGGTAATTAGAGCAGCAGGTTTAGAATGATTCTAGGATGATGTCTCTTAAGCCACGTTTAGTAAAGTCTTATTCATGAGTTTGAAGAGCGCAACATTTATCAATGAAAGTCTATAAGATGTTTAGGAAAATACACTTCTTTCATCTCTGTTAAGTCGTGCCTTAGAGTTTATCTCAATAAAAGTCCCTCTTCTAATCCTTCTCTTGTGTCTTGGGGATATGATTACACGAAGGGCTAACGATAGAAGAATGGAGGGTGAAAATGTGAATGAGAAAGCTCTTCAAGGTAATCAAGCTCCTCTCCAAGCTCTGATTGATCCTTCGGCTATGTCAAATGAGGAGGTTAGGTCAACTTTTCAAATGTTGGGGCAAGCGTTGGCGGCTCAAGCAATAAGGACGTGGTAACTCCGGTCAATTCTAATGGGAATTTGGCTGCTTCAAGTGTTAGGGATTTTGCTAGACTGAACCCTCCCGAATTTCATGACTTTAAAGTGGAAGAGGATCCCTAAAGGTTTATCGATGAGGTTTATAAAGTGTTTGACATTATGGGAGTGTATCCACAAGAGAAGGCAGAGTTAGCCTCCTACCAATTGAAAGATTCGGCTCAAGTTTGGTATACCCAATGGAAGAGAAATAGGCCGGTAAGAGCGGGTCCAAGAGAGTGGGAAGTGTTTAAATTAACCTTCCTTGATGGATTCTTTCCCCGAGATTTGAGGGAAGCTAAGGTAGAAGAATTTATTAACCTTAGGCACGGTAGCATGAGCGTTAAGAAGTATGCCTTAAAATTCACCCAACTATCCAAGTATGCTCCATCTATTGTGGTGGATTCGAGGGATGAGATGAGTAGATTTTTGACGGGTGTGTCCGACTTGGTTGAAGAAGAATTTCGTACGGCAATGCTCTATCATGACATGGATATCTCAAGGCTGATGGTATATGCTCAAAACATTGAGGAGTAGAAACTCAAGAAAATGAATAGAGAGGTAAAAAGGGCTAGAACCAGTGATGGGAACTTCTACAATGCTAGGTTCGATGGACAAGGTCAGCCAAGGTTCTCCAACCAAGGCTCCTCTAGTGCTCCAATGGACAACAAGGATAGGGTTTCCAACCTTAAACCTCAAGGAGGTAATAGTGGTGGTTCTTATGTTGTGAGGCCTAATTGTGCAAAATATGGTAAAAAGCATAATAGCAAGTGTCTTGTTGGTACCGATGGGTGTTTTAGTTATGGGAAGGTTTGCCACAAGATGAGAGATTTTCCAATGCTCAAGTTTAATGGAAGGAAAGAGAAACAAGCTCCTCAAAGCGGTTCCAACTCCAATGCTCAAAAGCAAAACTGCTTTTATGATCTTCATTCCCGAGGTGACCAAGAGAGCTCCCCGGACGTGGTGACCGGTATGTTAAAAGTCTTTTCTATTGATGTATATGTCTTGTTAGATCTCGTTGCTACGTTGTCCTTTGTGACACCTTTTGTGGCCATGAAGTTTGAAATACTCCCCGAAGTGTCAGTATAACCTTTCTCGGTTTCTACCCCAGTTGGTGACTCGGTGGTGGCTAAAAGAGTCTATAGAAGTTGTATCATTTCCTTGTCCCATAGAGTTACTTTGGTGGATTTGGTAGAGTTAGAAATGTTATAATTTGATGTGTTGATGGATCGTGATATATGGTCCTTGAATGGCAACGCATGAGAATTATGCGTGATTATGAGGTTTATGTAATCGCTTTTAGAACACCTTGAGAGTAAAGTGAATATGAATTATCTATTTGTTGTGTTGTTAGGTGATTATCCTCATGTACACCTTTATGTATGAATATGGTATGATATGAGAGGTGTTCTCACAATATGATGATTCTAGGGTTGAAAGGCTATTCTCACCTATTGAATCTATGAGCTATAGTATGAATTATGTTAAATTGAGTGTCAAGACATTCTTCCATGAATATGAACTTAAGTCAAGACTTAAATATATAATCTATGGGAATTAATGCTTAGAACCGAGTGGATGTGAATATGAGATGGGAGATTTTACACTAGCCGAGTCCGGCTTTCCAAATGCATTCCTTCTACCTTAGTTGAGTCCGAGTTCCCAACGTATGTATCTCATGAGATTGAAAGCTTCTACCATAGTTGAGTCCGGGTTTCTTGTAGAAATCTCCTTATCCCATAACTATGTGGCCACATAGGTCTTTAGCTAGTGGATCCACCTAAGCTAAGTGTATGGTTCTGCATTAGGCAAGTAGAAAAACCCATTTTTGGTGTGGGGTAGACACCAAACTCCATGTTAGCTCACATGGTCTATGTCGGTTAAGGCTTATTCCTACTAGTACAATAATATGAACAAGACTATGAAACATGAACTATGGTTACTTAAGAAGCTCTACTTTGTATGGGTGAGATCATGAGATCTTATTCATGCATTGCACAAGTATGCCTTGAGGGTATTTATGGTATGTTCCTATTATGATATGATGAATTATGAGTTGATTATGCTTATGACTTATGATTTTCCATTATCTAAAAAATGATGTTTTAAACTAGTAAATGGCATGCATTCAACTAAAATGTCCATTTTAGGATGTTTTAATGATTTTATGTATGGCTATCATACTTAGTGCATTTTTGTACTAACCCATATTTTCCTACATTTTTCCCAAGTGTAGGGTCCAATTCTTAAGGCAGTTATCATTTGGTTCAAGCTTGTATTCGACTATTCTCCTTGCTTGTGGTAAGTCCTCATGATTTGTGGACGGGAGATTCACTTTGAGTTTCATTTCTAGCATTTCATTTTCAGATGATGTTGTATGGGCTATGTCTCTTTCATTTGAACAATTGTAATAGGCTAATTGAGACAGGTCTAGACTTCTGCTTTCCTTTATAAATATTTTTGGACTTAAATGTGTTTTTACTCTTATTTTTCTAATGCTTTATGTTATGATATGCTAAGTGGCTTACATGGTGCCTTTCGGGGTTCTATTTTCCTTGTTACGTCTAGGGGATACCCTTGGGTCATGACAAACTTGGGTATAGATTGGTTGCATGCACGTTATGCCACGATAGATTGTAGGACTCGAGTGGTTAAATTCCAATTTCCAAATGAACCTATTTTAGAGTTGAAAGGGGGAAATTCTATCCCTAGAGGTCAATTAGTTTCTTGCTTTCTAGAATAATGATCTCCAAAGGGTTAATTACCATCTTGTCAGAGTGATGGATGTTGAGGCTGAAACCCCTTCTCTAGAGTTGGTTCTGATAGTGAATGAGTTCCCAAAATTTTTCCCTGATGATTTGCCTGGGATTCTCCCTAGCGGGAAATAGATTTATGTATTGACCTTTTACCGGATACACAACCTATCTCCATTCCTTCTTATAGAATGGCTCTGGTGGAGTTGAAAGAGCAATTAAGGGATTTTCTTGATAAGGGTTTTATTCGACCGAGTATTTCTCCATGGGGTGCTCCGGTGTTGTTTGTTAGAAAGAAGGATGGGTCTCTTAGAATGTGTTTTAATTATCGTCAATTGAACAAAGTGACCATCAAGAATAAATATCCCCTTGCAAGAATTGATGACTTGCTTGACCAACTTCAAGGGGCTAGATATTTCTCAAAAATTGTCCTTCGTTCGGGTTATCACCTAAGATGGCCTTTAGGACCCAGTATGGTCACTATGAATTTGTGGTTATATCATTTGGCTTGACAAATACCCCGGCGACATTTATAGATTTGATGAATTGAGAGTTTAGGGAATACCTAGACATGTTTGTGATTGTGTTTATCGATGATATCTTAATCTATTCGAGGAGTGAGAATAAGCATGTGGACCAATTGAGAATTGTGTTGTAAGTTCTTAAGGACCAACAACTTTTTGCAAAGTTTAGCAAGTGTGAATTTTGGTTAATGTCTGTAGCTTTCCTTGGTCATATTGTGTCAAGATAGGGTATTGAGGTAGATCATAAGAAGACGGATGCGGTCAAGAGTTGGGCTAGACCTCTAACTCCTTCAGACATTATAAGAGTTTTGGGTTTGGCCGATTACTATAGGAGGTTTGTTGACGGGTTTTCCTCCATTGCTTCTCCGTTAACGGCTTTGACTCAAAAGAAAGCTAAGTTTGAGTGGTCGGAGGCCTGTGAGAAGAGCTTCCAAGAATTGAAAAATAGACTTGTATCCGCTCTGGTGATGACCTTACTGGAAGGTACAAATGGTTTTGTGGTATATTGTGACGCCTCTAGAGTGGGGTTGGGATGTGTCCTCATGCCAAACGGGAAAGTGATTGCCTATGCTTCAAGGCAACTTAAAGTACATGAGAGGAATTATCCTACCCATGATCTTGAATTAGCGGCGGTAGTACTTGCCTTGAAAATATGGAGACATTACTTGTATGAAGTCCATGTGGATGTTTTCACCGATTACAAGAGTCTTCAATAGGTGTTTAGTCAAAAACGACTTGAATCTCCAACAAAGAAGGTAGTTAGAACTTTTTAAGGATGATGACATAAGTGTCCTTTACCACCCAGGTAAAGCTAATGTTGTAGAGGATGCACTTAGTAGATAAACCATGGGTAGTGTGGCTCATGTAGAGGATGAAAAGAAAGAATTGGTTCGTGAGGTGCATAGATTAGCTTGACTAGGTGTCCAACTAGTGGATTCCACCAAGGGTGGTGTCATGGTCCATAATGGTTTGGAATCGTCCTTTCTGATGGATGTGAAGTCTAAACAAGGCCTTGATCCTATATTAGTTAAGTTGAAAGACCCGGTACTCAAGAAGTCCGTTGAGGCTTTCTCCTAAGGGGGAGATGGGGTACTTAGGTACCAAGGTCGATTATGTGTTCCATATGTTGATTGTTTGAGGGAGCAAATTTTAGAGAAAGCTCATAGTCCTCGATATTCTATTCATCCGGGAGCCACCAAGATATACCGTGTTCTACACGAAGTCTATTGGTGGAATGGTATGAAAGAGATATTGCGGGATTTGTAGACAAATGTCCTAATTCTCAACAAGTTAAGGTTGAGCATCAAAGGCTGGGAGACTTCTCCCAAAATATAAGTATTCCCACTTAGAAGTGGGAAGATGTGAATATGGACTTTATTGTGGGTTTGCCTCGCACTCGAAGGCAACATGATTCTCTTTGGGTTATTATAGATAGGATGCAAAAATCAGCCTACTTCATTCCTGTTAATGTTTCTCATTCGACGGAAGACTATGCCAAGTTGTATATAAATGAGATAGTGAAGTTGAATGGGATCCCTTTATCTATTATTTCGGATCGGGGTACTCAATTTACATCTCACTTTTGGAAGTCATTCCAAAAAAGGCTTGGTACTAAGGTGAAGCTTAGCACCGCTTTCCACCCTCAAACGGATGGTCAAGCGGAATGCACCATTCAGACCTTAGAGGATATGTTGAGGGCATGCGTGATAGATTTTAAAGGTAATTGGGATGACCACTTGCCATTGATAGACTTTGCTTACAATAATAGTTATCATTCTAGTATCGGTATAGCCCCCTTTGAAGCCTTGTATGGTAGGAGATGTAGGTTTCCAATTGGTTGGTTTGAGGTAGGTGAAATTGCTCTTATTGGTCCTGAAATGGTTTATGAAGCTATTACGAAAGTTCGGCTCATTAGGGAGAGGTTGAGAACGACTCAAAGTAGATAAAAGTATTATACCACTGTTGGGAGAAGTGATCTAGAATTTGAAGTTAATGATTGGGTCTATTTGAAAATCTCACCCATGAAGGGTGTGATGAGATTTGGAAAGAAAGGGAAACTCAGTCCCCAGTATGTAGGACCATATCAAATTATGCAACGTATTGGGAAGGTTGCCTATGAGTTGGCTCTAGTTCATCCGGTATTTCATGTTTCTAGGCTTAAGAACTATATTGGAGATCCAGCATCCATTATTCTCTTAGAAGGGTTGGGAGTTGATGAAAGCCTTTCCTATGAAGAGGTTTCGGTAGAGTTCCTAGACGGGTAAGTCAAGAGATTGAGAAACACAGAGATAGCTTCCGTGAAAGTTTTATGAACAAATCATTTAGTTGAGGGTCCTATACGGGAGGCCGAGGCCGATATGAAGTCCCGATATCCTCATCTCTTTCCTTCTACTCCTATTCAAGCTTGAGGTAATTAGCTCCTCTTGAGTTTTAGTGTTTTGGGAGTCATGTGAGTTGTATGTAATTTTCCGTGATTTCCTTATGATATGCATGTTCGTGATGAAATTCATGTTTAGTAAGAAAATGAGTTTTAATGATTTATGTCCCTCATGTTGTTGTGCATTTAGTATGAGTTACCTATTTGACTTCATGAGATGAGTTGATGAACATGATTTAGTATGCTTTTGAGACTAATTGAATATTGGCTTCATGATATTGTGTCGAGCATGATTTTTGTTGGAGAAGGTAGTTCCTCCTATGAATATGAGAAATATTTAATTTTCATACATATTGGGTTGTTAGATGTGGTTCCTACTTCCTTGTATTGCATTGATTATGTTTGAGATAGAGTTGTAGTTTCCTCCTTTAAATTTTGCATTATTTTGATGTTTCAGGCATGATGGGCTACTAGTTTTGAGTCTTTAATTTCGTAAGGTGTCTAGATCGTCATTCGAGGACGAATGTTCCCAAGGGGGAGATATTGTAACACTCTGGAAACTAGTAGGCTAAACTAGAGCTTGACGTTAGGGTTAGAGCCTTGAAATGTACCTCCCCGTAGCTTAAAATAAATATTTTCATGTCAAGAACGTCAAGGTTCAAACCCCAAGGACCAATCATGGGTCCTTGAGGAATGCACAAAAATGTGCTTAGGCAGTGACCCACGAGGGGCCATGCACTCACGCCCTGTAGGCCCCTCCACACCTCGTGGGTGAAGGGCTGTAGATGGAGTTGCAGGATCTGGTCCCAGACCCCGACCCACGCTTCACCAGCATGGGTCATGGGTCCAACCATGGTCCGTCTCTGAGGAGGTTGTGGGTGATGACTGGAAACCGTTTTTGGGAATTCGTTAAAGGGTACTTTGGGGTTTTCCATTTTAATTTAATATGAAGTGACATTGTTTTGTATTAATTTAGACTAATTATATATAGTTTTAAGACCCCCCAAATCAAGTCATCTTCTTTATAACTCCAAATTCCCAAATCAAAAATCCCCTTTTCCCCCAAAACTCGGTCTCTAGAACTCCAAGGAAGAAGAAGAAGAAAGTCAGGCAAAGGTTTGAAGAAGAAGGTTTTTTCACTCAATTTCTTTGGAGAATCAAAGCTAAGGTATGGTAGTTCTTCATCCATTGATAGTTTTCATCCATGGAGCCCCTTCAAAACCCCCAATTTCAAAGCTAGAAATTCCAAAAGTTAGGGTTTGACTTCAATCTCATGGATTCCTTTGAAATTTGTTTTTAATGATTGAATTATGCTTTATTATGGATATATTGATGTTTTTATATGATTTTATCTTGAATTCCCCAAGAATCCATGAATTCTCCTATTTTCCTAATTTAAAATCTCAAAGTGTGGGTATTGATTGATGCAAGTAAAATATGATAGATATATGCATCTAGTAACTAAACTACTTGAATTATGTTATTATCCATGTCTAGTGTAGTAATTCTAGATGTGTTGATGGATTGTGATCTATGGTCCTTGAATGGCAAAGTATGACAATTATGCATGATTATGATGTTTATGTATATGCTTTTAGAACACTTTGAGAGTAAAGTGAATATGATTATGATCTAGTTATTATGTTGATGGATGATTATCCTCATGTACACATATGTATGAATATGGTATGATGTGAGAGGTGTTCTCACAATTTGATGATTCTAGGGTTGAAAGGTTATTCTCACCTATTGAATCTATGAGCTATAGTATGAATTATGTTGGATTGAGTGTCAAGACATTCTCCCATGAATATGAACTTAAGTCAAGACTTAAATATGTAATATATGGGAATTAATGCTTAGCACCAAGTGGATATGAATATGAGATGGAAGCTTTAACTCTAGTTGAGTGCGGCTTTCCAAATGGGTTCCTTCTACCTTAGTTGAGTCTGGGTTCCCAAAGTATGTATCTCATGATGGAAACCTTCTGCCATAGTTGAGTCCGAGTTTCTAGTAACAATCCCCTTATCCCATAACTATGTGCTCACATAGGTCTTCAGATAGTGGATCCACCTAAGCTAAGTGTATGGTTCTACCTTAGGCAAGTATGACAACCCCTTTTTTAGTATGGGGTAGACACCCGATTCCATATTAGCTCACATGGTCTATGTCGGTTAAGGCTTATTCCCACTAGTACAATAATATGAACAAGAATATGAAATATGAACTATGGTTAACTAAGAATCTTTACTTAGTATGGGTTGGATTATGGGATCTTATTCATGTTGCTTTTATGATATGCTAAGTGGCTTACATAGTGCTTTTCAGGGTTCTATGTTCCTTGTTACGTCGAGGGGGTACCCTTGGGTCGTGACAATTATTTATTGGTGGATTGGATGTATCAAGGGGGTGTAGTGACATTTTCTGATAGTGAGACTCAAGTTGACCTGATTTTGCTTGATATGCTTTAATTTGATGTGATATTGGGTATGGATTGGTTATATCTTTATCATGTGGTCCTTGATTGTTATGCTAAGACCGTGACTATAGCTTACCCTAGTTTACCTTGATTATAATGGAAGGTTTCTCTGAGTCCGTATCCGAAGGGAGTGACATCCATTTTTTGTGTATGTCATATGATGGAGAATGAATGTTTATCTTATCTAAAGCATGTTCATGATCTTGCTAAAGATCCATCGCTTATAGAGGCCACAAGAATGGTAAGAGAGTTCATGTATGTGCTTCCTACCGACTTAACGAGTGTTCCTGCTGACCATGATATTGATTTGTGATTGACTTGGAACTGGGCACTAAGCCATTTCTATCTCTCCTTGTGGATGGCTCCTACAAAGTTGAAGGAATTGAAGGCTGAATTGGAGGACTTGTTGTAGAAAGGATTTATTTTTCCTAGTGTATCACCTCAAGGAGCATAGATCTTATTTGTGAGGAAGAAGGATGATAATATTAGGATGTGTATTGATTATCAATAGTCGAAGGTACATGAGAAGAACTACCCTACTCATGATTTAAAGTTAGCAAATCTTTTTATGTCCAAGTTATAGAGGAGTTATCTCCATAATGTGCATTGTGTGATCTTTATCGATCATTGTAGCATAAGTATCTCTTTTCTCAACCAAATCCCAACATGAGATAGCGTATATGGTTGGAATTGTTGGGACACTATGACATCACCATTCTTTATCATTCGGGCAAGGAAAATGTGGTAGCGGATACTTTGAGTAGGAAGACTCCTAGTATGGGTAGCTTAGCCTTTCTTAAGGTGGAGGAGAGACCTTTGGCCTTGGAGGTCCTGTCATTGGCTAGACAGTTGGTTAAACTTGATATTTATACACCTTACCATATTTTAGCCTTGGTTGAGGCTAGGTCTAGTTTGATGGATCACATTTGTGCCCACTAGTTTGAGGATGAAAAATTGAGAGTGATTCAGGACAAAGTATCGAAAGGTAAAGCTATGTAGGATTTTTCTTGATCTCGAGGGAGTTTTGAGGATTAGTGGTCTTATCTGTGTGCCTAGAATGGATGGTTGGGTGCGTAGGATATTGGAGGAGGCCCATTGTTGAAAGTATTATTTTCATCTAGGGACAACAAAGTTGTATCATGACTTGAAGAAACACTATTGGTTGTGTGGCATGGAGAGACACATTTTGGACTTTGTCCCCAAGTGTTTGAAATGTCACCAAGTGAAGTATGAGCATCAAAGACCGGGCGGTACAATGGAAAGGATGCCTATTCCCGAATAGAAGTGGGAGCATATTACTATTGACTCTATGACTAGATTACTCTTGGCTTCGGGTAAGCAAGATTCTACTTAGGTGATTGTGGACCGATTGACTAAGTCGACTTCTTTCATTTTGGTGAAAACTAGTTATAATGTGGAGCAGTTGGCCAAAATCTACATTTATACGATTGTGCGGTTGCATGAATGCCTATTCCTATTGTGTTTGATTGAGGTACTTGGTTCACCTCACATTTATGGAGTTCTATGCAGTAGCAGATAGATACCAAACTTGAGTTAAGTACCACTTTCCATCCTCAGGCCAATGGTTAGTCCGAGTGGACTATTCAGGTGGTTAGGCATATGTTTTGAGCTTGTTTCATGGACTTTGGTGACCATTGGGACCAATCCTTAACTCTTGCAAAATTTCCTTATAACAACAGTTATCATTCCAACATTTGAGATGACATCGTTTGAGGCTTTGTATGTGAAAAGGTATAGATCTCCCGTTGGTTGGTTCGATTCATTTGGAGTTCGACCTTGGGACACTGATTTGTTGAGAGACTTCATGGATAGAGTAAAGTTGATTCAATCGCGCCTTGTGAACACACATAGTAGGTAGAAGAGTTATGTAGATAAGTGTGTTTGGGATGTGTCTTTTGCTATTGTTGAGTGGGTTTTGCTTAAGGTATCACCCACCAAGGGTGTGATGAGGTTTGGAAAGAAAGGAAAGCTCAGTCTGCGGTGACCTTTTACGATTTTGGGAAAGTATGGAGAGGTAGCCTATAGTGTGGAGAGGTACCATGTGTTCCATATTTCAATGCTTAAGAAATATTTCCATGATGATTCTCATGTGATTTAGTGGGGTTATGTTGCTTTGGATCAAAATATGTCCTTTGAGGAGGAACCGATTGGTATCTTGGATAAGAAGACTAGACAGTTGAGATCCAAGAATATTGACTCAGTGAAGCTTAGTGGGGACATATACCTATTGAGGGGGTGAAGGAGGGGGGGGGGTGGAGTTTGACATGCATCCATCATAGATGTCCTCAGCTTTTCATCCTTTCAGGTATCTTGTTTTTCTTGCTTTTCATTCAGGGACAAACACGTGTTTTAGTGGTGGATAGTGTAATGTCTTATTTATTGTGAATTTGCTTTTAATTGTGAAATGACTATTTTCCCTTTCTCTTAGCCTTTTAATGTTTAGTTTGGGTTGCAGGAATGGTTGGTGTGGTCCCCGATGTGATCAAATATGTTTTTGGTGATTTTCCCCCTTTTTTCAGTTGAGAATTTTTTATATGGTTGACTTTGGTAAACAAGATGAGTTTCGAGCATCGTATGGGGATTCAGTCAGTTTCATTGAGTCTGAAACTTCAACTTTGGTCTAATAAAGTGATTGGTTAGAGTCTTGAGACCTTAGGTTGTTATTTGGATACTTAGGTAAAATGTTGATTTTTTGCCCTAAATGGGTTCCGAGGGGAAATTTTGGTCATAACCATCTATTTTTTTGAAACCCAATAATTCCATTTGTTCCAAAACATGTTTTATGATGAATTTTCACTATTGGTTCATGTTATAGGTTTCCGAATGAGTTGCGATGGTTAAAAAGATGTTTTCAAGGTTGCTGGTGCACACTTTTAGTGGCAAAAAATAGATTTTTACCAACGAAAAATGGGTTGTAGTGACATAATCACTGAGTTAAGTATCTATTCGAACCAATTTCGTATTTTTGAAATTTTTTAAACTAGAAAAGTCGTTTTGAGGTACTTTTTGATGTGGTTTTCTTTCATAATAATTGGGTACATACTGCTAACCCTGTTTTACTCGTTTTCCAAGAATATCCCTTTCATATTTCATGATTTCTATCCATTAAGTTGAAATGTTATACCCTAAAGTAGAGAAATAAAAAATTGCTGATTTGTAGGTCGATTTGGAATGAGTTTTCAATGATTTGAAGGTTGATTTGGAATGAGTTTTCAATGATATTTAGGATTTAAGGTCCTTGTATTGTGGGTAAACTGATTTTGACAGTTTTTCCAATTTTTCTTCATTTTTGACCGCATTTAAAATGTGGGTTTTCTTCGAAAGTTGGAAAAATAGTAAATTCTTGATTTAGAGATCGATTCTTGCTTGTTTTTAATAGATTTTTCAACCACAATCTCCTATTGGCTTGTAGAACTTGATTTTCAACTAAAACTTTAATTTCACCTTTTTTATTTTTGAAGTGATTTTTGAACTATTTTACCCCCCATTTCAAATCCTATCAATATGGGTATCATTTAACTCTTTTTGATGAACTCTTACCATTATTTATAGTTAAGGATCATTCCGGTTAGCGTGTGGTTGAGGATTTGCTACGGTAGAGTTGTTCAGGTGAAGTTTCGGCTTTGAGGTAGGTTTGACTGTTCATCTCCTAGACTGGGATTGGGTATTGATCATTCTTATGTCTTAGGTTATGGGATGGGATCGTAGCACGAATTTGGGATGTGAGTTATATTGTGTTTCCCGTGCTGGGGCTTAATTATATTGTGTTTCCCCGACAGGGACTTGTATGTGTTTTTTTAGCATGTGTTGATGCCTTAATTGTTGTTCTATATGCTTTGAGAACATATAATTCATGAGTTTCATGTGAGAGAGACTTGTGATGCCCAAGTGAGGGGCTGAGTTGGAAACTTTATAATGCTTTGAGTAAGCAAAATTCTTTCTAAATGGAATTCACTTATTTCAAATGAACTCTTTCCCACTCTTTTTCATATGAGGGTGTATATCATGATTCCGCTGAGTTTTGAGAAATTTATATTATTGATACATGTTAAGTTGATGATTGCCTCCATGTTATATATGTGTTGTGATGCATCCATGCTCATTCATCATATCATGTTCTTGGGAAATTGAGAAAATGTGGAGATTCCTTTTGAGTAAGAAAATGAGACACCTTTTATATCCTTGATCACACTGAGGTTGCAAGTTGATGAGATATTTAGATTGTGATTTGATATATGGACTGCGAGTTCCCCATGGGTCCTTTTCTAGAAGTCTTAACTCGACATGGTGTATACAACTTGTTGTGCAACATCTTTGATTCCACCGTGCCACCGCATCATTACATCATCTCACTGCATTGGATTAATCATTTAAAACTCTTCATTTGTCAGTGATATGGGAACTATCATGACCTTATGTGTTTACTTTACTCGAGCTGTTCATTATAAATTGGCATCACTGATGTTGGAACGTGACTTTTTTGTATGTAGGTGGAAATGTTCCTTAGTATATTTCATAAGTTGATTTATTCCTTTTGCTCAGTCGGCCAAGCCTACTGAGTACTTGCGGATTGTACTCACTCCCTACTTCTGTTATCCCCTTGATGCAAATCATAGTCAGGGTGAGCCTCGTTTTAGTTGATTTATCTAGTGGAGTTCTCTCTTTCGGAGTTATACTGAGATCATATCTTCTGGATTACCATTAGTCTCCATCTATCTTTAAAGTCTTCAACTTTCTTTTCGAAGGCTTGAGATGTATGTTAGATTCTAGAAATGTATTAGATGCTCTTTATACTTATGCTTCCAGGTTTTGGGGATATTCTTTGTTGTTTCTCTATCATTTGTGGTCTGACTTCCCTTTGGGAGTCTCGTATGTGTATTTTTCAGCTTACACACATTTTTGGGGTTCTCGGGGTGTGTGCAATCATGTCCTCAACTTTTGGGACGTGACAACTTTGTCTACTATCGGCCAACTGACTATACTGATACGTCACCACTATAAGCTTGGTTTCCCTTAGACTGTGGTGGTTGGTTAAGATTTGTGGTGGTAGAGTAGCTTGTGGTCATATGGTGTCGGTCTTTCAGAATTTCCCTTGGAGGAGAGTGCTTAGCTTTAGAAGGTTGAGTTTCAGGTTGGATTGTTTGTTTTAAGAGTTGAGAAAATATTTTGGGCTTTGCCCCTGGCTGAGTCCCTTGTGTTGGCGGTTGTCATTCCTCGATGTTCAAGTGGAGCATGTTGTTCTTCCGAGGTTTGTTGTTTGTGGATTTGTAGGCAAGGTTTGAGATAGTACTGGAGATGTTCAATATGGTTAAGGACCGATCTTGATTATTAGAAGATGTTAGACTTGGAACGTAATGTGAGTATTTCAATTTTTGAGTGCGGTTGCTTCTGCCATGGTCTTTTGTTTGCTCAGTTTGGTGGTTTTGATGTGGTGTTGTGTTTCTCAAATTAATCATGTACTTTAAGTCAAGTTCATTTCTATTGGGAGAGAGTGGAGCATAATAAGGAATTAGCATAATTTTTGGAGTTTTGAATTGAACTTGAGGATTTTCCTCATAGCCTGAGTTCCATGTTTTTGTTGTTTGATCCGAGTGGGTGTCTGAGGGTTTGTCGAATCATACGGACCTTGTATCCTCATATGTTAATGCCTTCAGGCTCTAATTATCCTTCTATGTTTGCGGACAAAAGTCTTTTTAGTAGCGGATGTTGAATGACCCTCAAAGTCATTTTCTCTATTTTCTTATCCTTCCAGCGTTTAGAATTATCCTGTAGCGACCACATGTTATTTATAACTTGTTGGGACTGAGTCACTGGGTCGTTCATTTGAGTTTTGTGCAACTTTTTGTGTTTTATATCCTTTGAAACTTGAACGGTTGACTTCGGTTAAAAGTTCAAGAAGATGTCCTCAGAATGCAATTCTCATGGTTCCAACAGCTTTGAAAGGGTTAGGCTAGGGGCATGGTTGGTTGGGGCCCCGAGAATTTCGGTGTGAGTTTGTGTCGTTAGGAGTTTTAACTTTGAAGCTTAAGACAAAGTTGGACTTTGGTCAACATTCTTCTTAAACATACTCGGATGAGAATTTTGTCAGCACAGTTAGCTACAAAATGTCGAGTTTGGTCTAGAATGACCTTTTGTGCAGATCTTGAGGATTCCGGTCTCATTTCAAGCCCTCTTATGGAAATTGGCTAAAAATAGAGCTTTGGTATGGGCCCCAATTTTTTCAAAACAAACTCAAATGGAAGTTTTGATGATTCCCGTGAGTCCAAAATGCTGAATTTGATGGAATAACATACTACATTTGCGTGCACAGGGTTCTGAATGAATCCCGAGAACCCCATCGGAGATCTCCATGATGAGAAAACCAGATTATATGCATTAGCGAGTGCTGCCCCTTTTTCCTCTTTGCATTTGCACGCCTATGGCCACATTTGTGGAGACCAAAGTGTTGGCCTCTAGTGGTCGCATGTTGTGTGCCGCGTTCGCAGAGAGTTGAGGGTTTTGGCATTGTGATCTCGGGTGAGTTGTCACGTTCAAGGAGGCCAGCATTGGCTTCCTGTCATGTTCACGTGCTAGGAACCACATTTGCGAAGGCCAGTGCCGCTGAACCACTGCATTAGTGGGACCTCGTGCGCATTCGCGAAGGCCTATTGACTAGTTTTTTTAATTAACGGCTAGTCGAAGATCAACTCGACCTCATTCACTCTTCTTGCGATTTTGGAAGATAGAGAGTTCCAAATCAAGTGATTTCAAGTGTTAGACGTTCGTGTTGATTATGGTACGGGTTGGAGTGTTCGGGGGAGCATGGAGATCATCATTTTTTGGTAATTCTTTCCTTGAAGGGGCTGCCATGTCTCTTCAATGGTGATTTAATTTATATGTTGTTGGTTGGGCTGTTCTGGGTATCAAATTGTGTCTCATTCTGGGACACAGACTTGGTAAATTGATTAGGACCTTTTGACGGGGTTAAATTTGGAAATTCATGTGCTCACATTCCTGTTTTGACTCAATTTTGGGTCCTTTTCCAACTATTGTAAATTTTGTGTCTAAACGTCTGTATTGACATTGTGATCAATAATTTGTTAGCATGGTGTTCAGAGGTCTTTCGAAATCGAATAACTCTTGGGTGGTGGATTCAAAGCGTGTGTGATCGACTTCGAAGTACGCTTTGGTCTACTTTCTTGATGGGGATTTTTAGATAATGTTTTGTATGAATAACACAAGATTTAAGACTGTATTATTGAGTATTAGACCTCCCCATATTCATTTTATATTTTCTTGATTCCCGTAGGAGCTTTGGGCATATTGTGGGGGTCGGATCCTTAGTTTGGGCTTGTAGCCTTCCTTGTATTATGCCTTAGCTTGTGTAGCCTTGTTAGAATCGGTAATTTGTGGCATTAGTCTAGGGTTGAGCCTTAGGTGCTTTAGACTATATTTATTACCCTTGTAGTTGTGAGTTGATACCGGTAGGGCTTGACTTTGGGTTGTTGGTCGTGTGATTGGTATTTGAAACTTTAGAGGTTTGTCATATCCGTAGGTTGGCACTAATTGTGCTCAATTGTAGGCTGGAGCGATGTGATTGGGGTAAGGCATCATTCCTTGAGTTAGTTATCCTTATTTTTATTGATTCTGAAGCTCTTCTTCAATCTCTTGCTGGTTGTTTAGTGATAGGCATGTTGTATCTTTATTGAGCTATTATTATATTATTAGGCTTGAGGTCGTGGTCATGGACTAGATGGATTCAGGGTTAGTAGTCTCTGCCTTGGTAGAATGGTAGGGTTGGTGGTATGTATGATTCTGAGTGCCTTGTTTGAATGTTGGTGATGGAATTAATTGCATTGATTGTTCATCTTCACGTGTTGTATGGTACAATCCAAACTCATTCATTTGTACTATTCTAAATGGGTTTTAATGGGAGTCCCACCATCTGGATCACTTGATTTACCGACTTCTGAGACTTATTAGGCGTCATTAACATACTCATTTCCTACTTGAGACATTGGAGGCATCTGGGATGTGCTTAGTGTTTACTTGACTAACCGGAATATCGACGCCCTTTCCTACAAGGCTTTGGTTACTAATTCATCCGGTATCACAACAAAGTTAATTCCTACTACTAGCAGATTTAAGGTGAGGTCATGATGCTCTATATTCTTGATAAGACTTGGATTCGGGCTCAGGAATAGTATACGGACTTCCTGCATCCCCTATAGGCCCCTCTTACCATGGTTACCATGGTACCACATGAGGGAGTTGCATGGGTCCTAACTCACTCGCACGACAGAGAGGTAGGTCTATACACTTGGTTACTGATGGTGCTACTGCTTACTATACATTCATATGAATTGCTTATCATCAGCATACTTGTTTGTTGATTGCACCCTCTAGATATATGTGAGGCTGGTTGGGTGTGTTTGGTGGTTGTACCTACCGGGCTTATGGGGTATGGTTAGGTTATTGTTTGATTATATTATCTTCTCTTCTATTGTTGATCTGATAGCTGTTAGGTTGTGAGTTAGTTTTTTTTATGTTAGGCCTCTTGACCTTGGGTAGTCGACTCATGTATCTTATTTTGCTTGTGAGTGGGATATTATCTTGTGTCCTAGGTACTTTCTTGACTCGATTTTTTTTTCTTGTTTCCTATTTCTAATCCTTATTGCTCGCTTACCATATTATCTCATGTTAGTTACTTGTGCTATGATTTTCTTATTACTTTGTGGTTTATACTTTCCATATCTTTGGAGTTCAGTCAACTGATGCCTACTCTACTGAGTACCACTTTTTTTGTACTCAGACTATACTTTTGCTCGCTGCATATCATAGTTTGAGTCTCACCGTTGATTTGGAGTTGTGCGAATAACTTGGAGTTTGGAAACTAGGGTGAGCTCCTGGCGTTCTGAGTTACCAGTTTCCATCTGTTTTGGCTACGCTTAGTCTTTGTATTGTATTCAGAGACAATATGTACTCATTTTGCATTTGTATAAAGGCTTGTACTCTTATTTTGATTAAATGCTCGACTACCGACTGATTCTAGGTCTTGACGATGGTTTCTTGTAATGCGTTTTGTGATTAGCTTTTTTTTCGCTTTGTTATAAGCTTCATGCTCCTTGTTGTTGGCTTCTACTTGATATACAATTGCTTATGGCTCTAGGCTATGGGTTAGGCTTACCTACTGGTGGGGTGTAGTAGGTTCCATCATGACTTGAGAAATCGGGTTGTGACACGTAGTGAACTCTTGGCGTCCGGGGACTTATTGCTTTTCCTTTTGTTTACTATATATGTATTTTTGTATTTACAGAACTGTTGTAAATTGTCTCTTTCTATAATTAGATGCTCTTGTACTCGTGACGATGGGTCTAGGTTAATTTTTGTATATAGTTTTGTCTTTTTGGGTCACTTTCGGGCACTTTCTATATATTTTGTATCATTAGATATTCATCTATGCTATGGCTTCCTCTTCTTTCTTATTATTGCTTCCACATAGTTATATGATAGCTTTAACTTATCTCTTATAGTTGGATTTTGGCTTGCCTACTAATGGTATATGATAGGTGTCATCATGACTTAATTTCAAGTCGGGATATAGTGTGCTCTGAAATAATATTATTTCTCTCAAGAATATCCTTCTTATCATGAGTTTGAGGGGGATATAGGTGTAGAGCCTAATAAGCTTAGGGCTGGCATATTTAAATATTGACATAGCTGGAGTGTAAAGTTCAATCTCAAATTAAAAAGAAAAAGCATGACTATATATGTAAGATTCCGTACTTTTTCTCTATTCTTGCATAATATATGTGGTGTAGTATGGCATGGTTATATGAGGTGTATATGACTTTGTATCGTACATTGGAGATTAAGATTGCAAATAGGTGGAAATATCAAGGAACTAAACTAAAGTTTTAGGTCAAAGGGACCCCTCAAACAAAGTTCATGATTAAAGAAATGGCTCGGGTAGAACTTTCCCCGTTTGGATGGTTTAAATTGTATCATACCTTGTGGATAAGACTATGAGTGTAAAACATGCTAAGAATAGTGTGTTATGCAGTAATATAATAGAACAAGGGTCGTATGTTAAGTTTTGAAGTCAAGAAAATTAGCGAAACTAAGGTCGGTAAAAGTTATCAAAGTTTTTGTAATAAATTTTTCTTAACTTTGGGTCAAATGTCTTGGATGTTTTCTCCCAATATATAAGGAGTTAGAAGGCCTATTACCCATTAAATCAAAGGCCTACAAGTCTAGTTTGCAACGCACAAAAATCCGTATCCAACCGACATCAGAGTAAAAAGTGATGAGAGTTTTACTACGGACTGACGGGGCAAAATCCGGGTTGGGTCAAAAATGTGGTATGTTGGCTTACTCAACATTTTAAGCCATGAAAACATTTCTTTTTACTTCCAAACCAAAAAGAAAGCTTAAGCGAGGGTTCCTATGGAGTTCTTGCATGATGAAGGGTTTTTGACGATTTCTACCATTAAAGGTTTCCCCATGCCTAGAAACATGATTTCTACACGTGGCAGTCGTTTTCCCCTTCTATTAGCTGCGTTTGGAGCTAGTTTTTGAAGATATAAATTTGTAGTTATTGGTGTTTATTCAAGGTTTACACTTGGTTAACTAAGGTAATCATCTTGGGTCTCTTTTATGATTGTTTTTATGAAGTTCTACACGTTTCGTCAAGTTGAGGCAATTTGATAAATCTGCCAATTTAAGATCAATTATGAGCTGTTTATAGGTGCATACCAGCTATGTATATATAGTGTTTGCCAATCTTAGGACATAAGGAACAACTTTCTTGAAAAAGCTACGGCCATTCGAGCGTTCATTGGAAAGGTATGTTAAGGCTAAGCTACGTCCCTCATTTTAGCACCACTCCTCAGAAATTCCTAAAATGCCGAAAATTGCTATTCTCTTGCTAGAAAGACCTTCAGTGAAAGGCATTGGGATCTCAGCTGGATTATTTTCATGGTTTTGTTATTTTGATATTCCACTCGTTCGAATAAATAGAGTATTCGACATCTACATGTCATTTTATCAGTTTCCTTGATTATATGTCCGCATGTATTAATTCTTATTCTCTTTTTGGGTGATGTGACTTAAAATATCACGGGAGACCCTTATCACTTGTAACCAACCCTCTTTCCCCACTAAAGTTATAATGAAAAATCTTTAAAGTAACTCACGATCTTCAAAACTCTCTAATATAACTTAATTGTTTAAACTATTAAAACACTTTATTTTTGAAATACTTCTTTTTATAAATTATCTAGGAACCAAGTTAGGAACTAAGTAAATCACCTTAAACTTGTTATGAATATCTGCAAGGTTAGGTTATCTTTCTAAAATTCGAGTTACCTTTTCAAGCTTATTTGGAAGAACATATGAGGTTCCACGAGATTGTTTTGTAATATACAAAACTTATTATGAGGTTATGAGAACAAGACTACAAACAAGCCAAGATTGGCAACATGACAACAGTAACAAATAGGTGTTATAAACCTATGACATGACATGCTATGCATTCTACTCCTGAGCTATAATCGGGAGGTATGGGGCCTATTACCTATATTTATACGTATGAGACACAAATGGCCACAAGTTGGCGAATATGATGTCGATTTGTTACCGGAAGGCACCACCATTGCTAGCATTTGGTTGGGTATGTCATGCATTTGCATTAATATATATATGTATTCATGACAAACGATTATACGAGCATACCATGCATATTTAAATAGTAGGGGGCCAAATGTCAGACAAGGAGATTATTTGAGTTTGAGTTTCAGTTTCAGGTGGTATCTCTATTACCCTTTTGCAGTAAATATTTATGATTCTACTTTCCGCTTTACATCATACCAGTACATTTTTATAAGTATGGGATTTTACAATATAGAGAAGCAAGAAGATAAAATGTAAAAAGTTGTATTTATATATTATTCTATGATGTTCTTCAAAGGAGCCACCCTTCATTTCTGTGGCAGGCGTGTTCACTATGGACATGGTTCAAAGTTAAAATCTAGTTAGAGCTGGTAATTTTTGGTTGCTCTCAAAATATGTATATACTACTTGGTTATATGATTATTTATTCTTAAAGTATTAGTACAGTTTCTTTTTAAAAATAAATCATAATTTTAATTTTTTTGAATCCCTTTAATTAAATGTTGTATTGTAAGACGATAGAAGAGAATATTCATGTCGTAATATTTTGATGGTAGTTTGAGAATGTTATGAATGACTCTTAAATATTTTTCCAACAATCATGTGGAACCACACAAACACAACATTGTAGGTATAGTTACCATTGTGTGCAATGCCTAAAATCATTGGAAAAACAAACAGTCATTGTTATGATCCTTTTCTCTTTTACGGTGTAAATTCATAATTACGTTCATAGGCAGGCGAGCTGCATTACAGGCGCCTAGACATTGCACAAAACATAATATTTTTACTACTCTTACGAAAATTTCATTGAAGAATTAGAAAACTCAAAATGAACAAAAAGATAAGTTCTCTATGGATAAGCTTTTTGATGTCACTGATATTCCTTTCTGGTGATATTCATGTAGGCGCCTACTTGGGCATAAATTGGGGAAGGACGGCAACACAAACGTTTGTTCCATCAATGGTTGTGGATTTACTTTTACAGAATGGAATTCCAGAGTTGAGACTTTTTCAACCAAGCTTGAACGTTCTTGATGCTTTTGCAGACACCAATATCGGTCTCGCCATTACCTTACAAGAGAACTTTTTAAGAAATGTTGTTGAGCAAAAACAAATGGACGACTATATTCATGAACGTGTAAAAGTTTATTCCGACAAAGGAGTTAAATTCAGGTACATCTGATGAATTTAATATTCAGAACAAGTATATTGGATTATTATAGATTGTCTGATTTCTAGATATTTGAACTCAATTCATACATAACTTATTGATTTAATTTGTAGGTATGTGTACGTGGGGAACGAACCCTTTACCAAAGCATTATATATGAAAAAACAATTTAATGGTACTATTCGTTACCTGAATATGACCAGAGATGCCCTTGATAGTTTCAACCTCCCAGATATCAAAGCAACAACTCCCCATTTCACGGATGTGTTAATAAATGTAACCAAGCCATCACAAGGTGATTTTCGAGAAGACATAAAGGAGAAAATGTTGAAATTTCTAGATTGCATTAACAGAACTGGAGCCCCTTTCGTTGTGCATATTTTCCCAATCTATACGGTTTATAGATACGGATTTGATGTGGACTTTGCTTTCTTCGATAATAAATCCAAGTTTAAAATCATAGATGGAAATAACACATATACTAATCTCTTCACTTTCATATATGATACACTTGTTTCTGCTCTAGCAAAGGCAGGTTATGGTGATATGGAGATTGTTGTCGGACAAATTGGTTGGCCTACAGATGGATATGTGAGTGCAAGTGAAGCAAATGCTGAAAGATTTCATCGCAGCCTTCTTCAGTATATAACTAGAAAGGACGGAACTCCACTACGCCCAAATAGAGATATAGATATGTATCTTCTTGGCTTAACAGATGAGAATAAGGTTGCTACAGATTATGGCCCTTATCAGCGACATTGGGGTATCTATAAACACGATGGTTTACCCAAGTACAAAATTGATTTCACCATGCAAGACCGAGATGTCAAGCCTACCATTGCCAAAGGTATATACTACTTATGTTCAATTGTGTGATCATCCAACATGGATAATTTCCTCTGCTTCATATCACATTATTATTCTTATAAATGAGAATGTCATAAGTTAATTAGGTCTCAATGCATATATAGTATGGACCAGAAAGAGAGAAGAGTTGTGGTAGACTAGAAAGTAAACAATCTAAAATAAGGGAAATTTTATTACACTACAATTAGGATTCAAATTGCATTTAACGTTTTTTTAACATATGATTACAATTTCCTTTTTAAAGCTATTGATATTACTTTATAAATTGTGGTTGTAACCTTTTTCTGGGGAAATTTTACCTTTTCATTAATCATCAAATCTAGAAATGAAAAACAACTAATTAATACAAAGTGTGTGCATATATATAACATTAGCTATGTGTTGCACTTGAGTGCTGGAATTCTTCATAGTGTGTGTATTCTAATTCTCTTTCATTTAACCACATCATGACTTGTAATTATTAGCTATATATGTGTTGAAAAGGTACGGTGCGAATGCCAAACAGATGGTGTGTGTTTGATGGTAAAACGGATCACAACGAGACCCTAGTATTGCAAGATTACGATTATGCATGTGGCGAATCAGACTGCACTGCGTTTGGCACTGGTGCAACATGTGATCACCTTAGTTTCATAGAGAAGGTCTCTTATGGATATAATATGTTATATCAAATGAGTAATCAAGATCAGCGGAAATGCAACTTACTAGGAGCAACCATCACCACAAATAATCCTTCAACCCCAGACTGTGATTTCCCAATTGAGATCTTAACTGCAGAGGTCGTGGATGGTGGATCTACATTAACCAAGAGATACTAGAATAAATATTTGTATATAACACATTTGCTTTCCTGCATTACCACAATATGATGTATGTACTCCATAATTTTGAGAAGGCTCTCTCAATTTTTGACAAATCTATTGAATTTCTAACCCTTAAATTGCTAAATTGTTGGTAAATTATGGTAGTCTCATTATTGCATAATAAGGTGAGAGGATAAAAAAAGGAGAATCCTTGGTTGTTCAAATGGTTTATCCTTTTATTTAAAGTAAAGTATATAAACTATCCTTTTTTTAGTTTCACACCTATATTATTTGGAGCGCACGCCTAAATTATCACTCATAAGTTTAAGAAACACACCTCTCTCCATTTTTGACAAATCTATTGAATTTCTAACCATTAAATTGCTAAATTGTTGGTAAATTATGGTAGTCTCATTATTGCATAATAAGGTGAGAGGATAAAAAAAGGAGAATCCTTGGTCGTTCAAACGGTTTATCCTTTTATTTAAAGTAAAGTTTAAAACAAAAATTGTCACGTGGAAAATAATTCTACCATGGCAAAAGGTTAAAAATTAAAATGAAGAACAAATCAAATTAGCCTATAAAAGAATAAAATGAAAAGGATGATGAAAAATATATAAGAAGAGGAAGACAAAGCAAGAGGAAGAGGAAGAGAAAGAAGGTTGAAAAAAATATGCAATAGAGGTGAAGAAAAATGACAAAGAAGAAGGGAGGAGTTTAGGATTTTATAAATCAATTGAATATATAAAATAATAAAGAAGTGCAAACTAAAAAAAAAATCACGTAGACAAAAATTCAAGGCCGCACACCTTTTATATAATGATTTTTTGTCCATGGATCATCATATCATATCATATCATATATATATATATATATATATATATATATATATAAGAGAACCGTATGCCCGCCTACGTGGCACCTCCAGAAACCATAATTTCCTGTTAATTTATTTATTTCCAAAACTATCCTTCCCCTTTCATGAAAAGCTGTAACTTTTATGAAAAGTTGTGACTTTTATGAATAATTGTGACTTTTATATCAAAAGTTGTAACTTCTATGAAAAATTGTGACTTTTATGAAGAGTTGCGACTTTTATGAAAAATTGTGACTTTTATTAAAGGTTGTGACCTTTGCGAAGGGTTGTAACTTTTCCAAATAGTTGTGACCTTTCCGATAAGGCACAATAAGAATTTGTTCACACTACCCTTTGTTTTCTATAAATAGAGAGATTTTCTGCCACTATTATTTGTAGGTAATTTTTCGTTGTAGGGTAGTCGAATTCAAATACATTAATTAAGTTTCTTATGAAGTTTGTTTCATTCCTTAAAGTTTTCTTCCTCCTATTTCATGGAGCTTAATCTTTACTATAAGTCATAGTGATTCATGTAATTATGACAATTTCTTTTTGCTATTTTTTGTGGCTTTTCTTTTACTTTGTTCAAAATTTCAGCAAAGATGATTGAAAATTGATCTTCTCTTTTGTCCCTTTCTACAGGTTTCTTCGTATAAACAAAAAAAATTATTTTTGATTGCAATGCGACATTACTACTCTTGGACCTCTCATTCCACAACTCATAACGTTGTTGAATGGTTAAATTCATTACATTTGGTTCTTTAGTAAACAAACTTTTATTTCTGCCACTATTATTTGTACGTTTTTTTTTGCTATAGGGGAGTCAAATTCAAATACATTAATTAAACTACTTATGAAGTGTGTTTCATTTCTCAAAGTTTTCTTCCTATATTTTCATGAAGCCTAATCTTTTATTGTAAGTCATAGAAATTCATGTATCTATTGTAATTTCTAATTGCTATTTTGGTGACTTTTTTTTAACTCTGTTAAAAATTCCAGTGAGGATGATTGAAAATTTATTTTCTCTTTTGTCCCTTTCTACAGGTTTTTTCATATACTTTTTGGGAAAATTGCTTGTGGGTTGTTCTATATTTGATAGCACACAACAACAAATATGTGATAACTAATACAGAACCAATGATGAAGTTTGTTAAAAGAACCAAACAGATTGCTCTCTTGCTTGCCACAATTAGTATATTATTTTGATTGATTTTTCTTAGGTACAAACAATTCGTATGTCATTGCACTCTTCCTAGAATATTAGTATAGAAACAATTAGTCCACTTCTTTTGTCGCAAGTTAAGTAATTTGTCATATTTCTTGGTCTCCTTCTTTTTGGGCATAATAAGAGATCAAGTTTTCTTGAAACAAACAAATGTCCAAAATAAACTATAACAAAAATATTTTTTATAGGCAATAAATATGCACATTAATGAAGAGTCCTTGAGCCTTTACCGATATTAGTTAATTGTCATTAGATACAATGTTGCTATAAACTTTAGGGACATTTATAGAGAGTACCAATTGCATGTGAAAATACTTATTTAGCGACAATTAAGCTAGATTGCCATTAAAGATCATTTTTACTGTAGTGATAACTTTTAATTTTGATAAAGTTTTTTATTTTATTTTTATAAAGAAGTGACAACTCTTTCTTTTGGATTATTTCAATTAAATTTGTGAACTGTAAACTTGGATACAACCCAATAGACTATCTTTTTGAAAAATATGTTTAGCAATATGGCTTTTTCTTCTTGATTGCTAGGAAAGTAAGGTTGTCTCTATTATTATTTGTGGATATTTGTGAGTTCAAGTGCTCACAAAATTATGCTGTGAGATTTAATATGTTATGTGTCAAATTTTTTGTTTAGAATATCGAGTTGTGAACAGTTCCATTCAGATGCCACCTACTCCTTGGTTGATAATTGCATTAATTCTTTGTAATTGCATACTATAACCATAACAATAACTATGATTAAATTCCAAATAAGTTGTGGCCAGTGATATGAAACCTAAGCAATAGTAATGACTACTCTGAGATAATGAGGAAAAACATTTCTAATACTAACAATTTTAGGATCATTTTTAACATATACATGATACGTCATACTATAAGAAAAACAGATTGATGGAGGTTCATAAGAAAGGAGTTGAAGGTCTTCCTGATTTTAGTTAATTATGCTCTTGTATGGATGTGATGTTCCAATTTACTTGGGAGTTTTGTTGTTCGAGACTTTTTTGTCTCTTCTTTAATGTCTGATGTTGTTCTTTATAACTTTTTGGAATTTAGCAAATTTCATTACTTCTGACCAACTATTTCTATGGAGATTTTCTTAGACTTCTTTCTTATACTTAAATCTCTCTATGACTCATAATTTTTTTAGGGAAAAGGGTCTGATATACCCCTCAACTTTGTCATTTGGAGTTGATATGCCCCTTGTTATGAAAATGGCTCATAAATACCATTACCGTTATACAAACGGCTCACATATACCCCTACCGTTACAAAATGAGCTCACATATACCCTTCATTTAACGAAATTGAAAAATTTAGTTTTAAATTTATATTTTTGACTTTTAATTTTCTTAAAAATTATTTAGGGGTATATATGATTCTTCTAGCAAAGTTCAAGGTATATTTTAATCTTTTTCATACATAAATTATTTTTTGATTTCTTTGATTATAATTATTTGAGTTTCCTATTCTTATTTTATATTTTTCTTTCATTCCTTAGTGTAAAGAAAAAAATTTAAAACTATTTTTTTGTGGCTATATTATAATTTAAAACTATTATTTTTTGTCTATATTGTAATTTAATTTTTGTATTTGAAGAAACAAATTTGGTCATCTATAATAAGTTTTACAAGAATATTAGTGAAACATATTTAAATTTGACCATCAAAATAATAAATCTAAATTAGTTATTGAAACCAAAAAAAGTAAAAAAAAAAAAATGTTTGAGGAGGATTAAATAAACTCATATGGGATTATACATATATTTTTTTAAAAAAATAAAAAATTAAACTAAAACTAATTTTTTTCATTTCTATTAGAGGAAACGGGTATATGTGAGCCAATGTATATAAGTAGGGGTATATATGAGCTACTTTCATAACAAAGGGTATATCAGCTCTAAATGACAAAGTTGAGGGGTGTATCAGATCTTTTTCCCATTTTTTTTTATAACAAAAACAAAAATTAAAAAATATAGCACTTTAAGATTTCGGAGAACGCTTTGCCTTAAGATATAATGTTCTTGACAATGTAGTGTATGAAAAATTGTGACTTTAACGAAGAGTTGCGACTTTTATGAAATGTTGTGAATTTTATGAAAAGTTGCAACTTTAATGAAGAGTTGCGACTTTTATGAAAAGTTGTGACCTTTTCGAAGGGTTGCAACTTTTCCAAATAGTTGTAACCTTTCTGATAAGGTACAATAAACATTTGTTCACACTACCCTTTGATGTCTATAAATAGAGGGATTTCCTCTCATTTTAAAACAACGAAAATTCTGAATCTCTTCTTCTTCTTCTTCACAATTAAATATTTGTGTACTTTCCTCCTGTTGAGTGGCTCACTGACACCATTGCATATGTTACAGAGCCTGATATGTATTTTTACAATCATTAATTTATGCTTATATTATTAAGGATAAATGAGAAGATGTACTAATTTTCAATTTCCTTTACATTATTAATGTTTGTTACTATGTAATCTTGTATGTCAGATAATAAGTATTATTTTATAAATTTCATGATATTAAATTCCCGCGCGAAGTGCGGGTAATTAGACTAGTTTAATTCATAAAGAGAATAAACAAAACAATTTAGGGGCAGAGCCCAACAACATTGAGGCCATCCCAATCTAAAGGAAAAATAACGTGGAAAGACTGTTGTACCCCATTTTAACCGAGTCAAAATAGTGTACAACATTTTGGTGATTTCCAAATTAATAACTAACTTAAGAAGTCGCCATCTAATTAATTACGGTGAATTAGGCCACCTAAATTGATTAAAGTCATGTCTAAAGTTAACTCCATTTTAAAGTCTTACTAAACATGAGATTCTAAGTACGGATTCAATTAATCTAAAGGGAAGGGGTGAAATATCCTTTAAGATCTATTAAAAATGGTTAACCCACCGAACTTAATTAATTAATTAGGCTAAGGTAAAAGATATTAAAGAGGTGATAATCAAGTCGAAATTCTAAGCATGAAGATGTAGAAAAAATATATAAATGCTAAATCTCAAGTAACTTTAAAATCAATGCTTGAAAAACACTTCTTCTGAAAATTTGTCTTGTTGAAAACGTGTGGAAGTAAAATAGTATTGTAAAAAATTAAACTAGTTTATTGGATAATAAATGATGACTTTGAATCTGTTTGAATTTAGTAAGAGATAGGAATTTTATCAAAAAGTGAAGTATTAGAAGTAGTAAAAGAAGATCTAGTGAAGTTAACTAAATTTAGAGGGAAAAGTTTAAGATTTGAATATATCAAGAACTTACAAGTTAAAGAATAAATTTTATAATAAAATCCGTAAATCTAAACCAAAAAAAGAGTTCGGGCAGAAAATGTTGTAGTGGTTTATTTCTGACAAAAGTAGTTGAAAGCAAGGTGAGTAACTATAAGAAATTTTTTAACGAGGAACATTTCTAACTTAACCATGTTAAGTATTTTTTTTTTAAAAGGCTCTCTTTTATATGATAAAATGAAGTATTCATAGCTATTGCTTGGAGGTTAACGAAAACTCTAAATAAAGCGCAGTTACTAGTTATAAATTAGCGAACACATAAGTAGAGATAAAATGTAAGTCACACCAATATAAGTAAATAAAACATGTTGAGTAAGTCGAGTGATTAATAGTCATATTCGGCTTTAACGGAAGGAAAGATTCTCCTCCGTTATTCGATGTCTGAACAAAGCGATAAAGAGTAAGGATGTGGACTCCATGTATAGGATATGCAAGCTCCATGTGAAAATGGTGTCATTGAGTCTCATAGTGGGACTCTTCGGCTACGACATTCACGCAAAATAGATAAACAAGATAAAAATGATTAGAAACCTCGATCGAACATAAGAGCTAGATAATAAATAAATTAGAAATTATAAAGTTAACATGATTTTAAACTCATACCAAACAAACACTTCTTTCATTCGTGTCACATTACACTTACTCTAATTCATATAGTAAGAAACAGGTTTTCAAATGAGATAATTATTCTCAACATAATCATACTAAACAAAATCGTAAGTTAGTGATTCAGGAAATATAATATGATATCTACAACAAAGAAATAGGATTCTTGATTCCAATTATAGCAACATGTACATGTTAAAAACAAAGATTAAAAGGAACTAAGAAATAGAGTTGTTGAGGCAAATTAGTTTAGATACGGTAATTAAGAAAACTAGAAACTGATTCATGTATGCAAATTGTT
This sequence comes from Solanum verrucosum, assembly GCF_900185275.1. Taxonomy (NCBI): domain Eukaryota; kingdom Viridiplantae; phylum Streptophyta; class Magnoliopsida; order Solanales; family Solanaceae; genus Solanum; species Solanum verrucosum. The sequence continues at coordinate 560,200 of NW_026019916.1, read as the reverse complement.
TTGACACATAGATCATATTGGCCTTACAGTCCCACAAGTTTACAGCACCGAAGAAACAAGGTCACTCTCCAGTTGCACAATTGCACCACTATGGAACCAATTCTGATAAGTACAAGTCCAGTACTTTATGCTACACTTGTGCTAACAGTTTAGACTCCATGACATGCAATCTTTTCCCAGTTTCACACCAATACACTGCACGTTGGTTGATGAAACTACCAGACATCTCAAACGCTTATAACACGACACGACGCATTCAAGGAACAAAGTAATCACCACTACAAGCTTTGAATTATATATCGTTCGTCATTTTTTTATACAGAATAACAAGAAACTGACATGAATTCCTAAGCTAGTACAAGCACACTGAACAAAATGGTAAAATAAAACAAAGAAAGGCGATCGAGATTACCGTTTGTGGGGCAGTGAACAGGGGTCGATCAAAGATCTAAGCTCGTTCCTCCGACAAAATCAAGAAAAATAGAGAATAGAGTAGAAAATATTTTCGGTAAGATAAATGTAAAATAGATGTGTTCTTGAGAATGTTAAAGTTTTGTCGAGATTTCTTTTGCAAGCCACAAACTCGTCCCCTCAATGACTAGACAGAGGAAATATTTATAGAAGAGGTTCAAACTCTAGGATAGCATTTGGGCGGGATTTTGAGTTGAGAAAGATGTGCTTTGAAATTTGATCTGGGCAGATGCGAGCAGAAAAAGATGGAGAGGAGACAATCAAAATTTAAAAATAAAGGTAAAAGTTACATACCATTTTCGTGTAGGTAAAAGGGTCTGGTGGACCCTCGTACTTGTATCAGTTTGTATTGTAAATTCTACTTAACTATTTGTCTTATGAACCCATAAACTTAATTAAAATGAGATTTTTAAGCTCCTCTGACCGTTGACTAGACTCATGGCATTTGTTTTGCTGAGTAAGTTATGGCACGTGTTGTCACACTTATAAAAGCAAGTAGAAGCAATGAATTTGCTTTAAAAAATATTAATTAATAAAAAGAAAAAGTAAACGTCCCCAACCCCACCCTTTTCTCGAAGGAAAAAGAAAATGTCCCAACACCCACCCTTTTCTTGAAGGCAAAGAACTAGATGCAAATTTTTAGATGTGTTATCATAAACCTCATCTGCTTCCCAAGATCAAATTTAGGGGTCTTGACTCTTGAGGATTTTGATTTTTTGAATATACTCATTTTTTAGGGGAAGGGTGTTGAAGTTGCTTTCTTAATTTCCTTGCAAATATCTTAAGGGATGAATTTTGCAACCATCTTCCCGCGGATCTGATGATGGTTGCTAGATCTTGCTTGGTTTCCCTTCAAGTCACAGAAACTTGCTTGATTTCTCATGATCGCAATCATCTTTCTGCAGATCTAACAGTGCGTTGAGATTTGTTTTTAATTATGTGTCCTTTTCTTTTTCTTTTTTCTTCTACGAAGACCCCAAAAATGCTCCCAATCTATTTTCTCAAAGTTGTTATATTTCTGTTTAGTTTCATTAAATAAAGTGATGTCTCCTTTTTCTGTGAAAAAAATGAAGAAGAAAAAAACAGGGGTTATGGTGATGGTTTTGACAGTAATTGTAGGTTAGGGGAGGTGGAGGAAAGGCAAGAGAAACAATTTTTTTATTTTATTTGGTAAAATAGAAAATTTATTGATTTTGTCTTTTATTTAACATTTTTATTAATAATTAAAAAATAGTTATGAAGAAAATTATGACATGGCATTAATATATATGACATGGATATGATATGTCATTTATGTAAGGAAGAGTGAGCTACACACATGGTTGGAGGGATTTCAAAGTCTTATTTTAATTGAGCTTAAGAGTTCAGATGACAAAAGGGTAACTAGAAGGGTTCACATACAAACTAATACAAGTATAAGAGTCCACCATACCATTTTGCCTTTTGTGGTGTGAAGATCGATATGTTCAACAAAAAGGGATGGTCAAGGACTAATGATACTGTCATTGTTGAAGAACTTTGGCATTTTTCGTGAAAGAGGAAGAGAGAGGAGCGTCATGTCACGACCCGAGTCTACACTCTGGACGTGGACGGCACTCAAGAACCATTGCTGCTCCCCAAGTGAACCCTAATCCTGGCTAACTAGAAGCGAAGACTAACTTAAGCAGGCAAAAACTTAAAACTGAATAAAATTCAATAAACTCAGCTTTTCGAAACTTTAACTCAAAGGAACAACTTAGAATAAAAATAATGTATTCAACTTGCCATAAAATAGGCAACTTAAGTCTTTAAAACATTTAATAAAATAAATGAATAATACAGACTTCTCAACTATATTAACTATCTATGAAGCTTCTAACTGATAAAGATAGAAGTCGGGACAAGACCCACGACATCCTGACTAAACTAAAACGTAAATGAAATCCTCCGGAAACAAGGAGGCTCGCCATAGCTAACTCAAACTCCCGGATGTATACACGAAACTCATGTTGACGATCCTGAATACCCGTGTTTGCATCATGAAAAGATGTAGGCCAAATGGCTAAGTATGTGGAATGTACGAGCATGTAAGGGGAATTCTAAAACATAAACATAAGCTTGAAACTTGATAAAAAGGAAACATACTTACCTCTTCTCAAACTTACTCAACTCAAGAAATACTCAAGGATACTCAAAACTACTCAAACTTACTCAATTCAAAAGTATTCAAGCATAAGATACTCAATTAAGAGATTAGATACTCAACTCAAAGATTAGATACTCAACTGAAAGATATGATATTCGACTCTGGGTACTCAACTCAATATAAAGCAACAATACATATGCAATTTATGGAAAGCTTTATAAAACAGTAAAAACAACTTAGTTCGTTAAAGAAAATGCAATATCAAACTCAACTTTACTTATATAAATAAACTAATATAGTTTCTGTGGGAGATTCTCTTACCGACAACCACCACTATGAGCCTAAGTGATGGTACAACGTTTTACGTCACGCTGCCAATGACCGTCTTATACCTTGCCGGGGGTATAGAACCTAACTCACTAAGTGAATTCACTAGTCTATGCTAAAAGCATCTTAAGGAGTCATCTAAAAAGTATGATCCTTTACTACCCATGATGTCTACATGGTTTATAGAGCCTTGAGTTAATATGAACTCGCATCTCTATATCGGTACTCAATACTACTCCCAAAACATACTTAGCTCATATGGTTTTTTAAGCAAACTTCTTTCTTTGGTTTGAGATAATTACTCAAAAACTTAGCTTAAAAGCTCTCTTGAAATCGATGTTCCCTTTCTTGCTCAAAACTCTTTTGGAAATCTCAGTTTCCTCTCATCTTAAATGTGAAAACCTTTACTCTTGGGAATACTTAGTTCCCATATATCATTTTAAAGAAAATGAATTTTAGTTTTACACTTTATTCAACTTCAAAGCTTAAGTCTTAAAACAAAGTTTAAACATTTGTAAAAGACTTCTTAAAATATGGTTCACGCAGAATTATGGACTTGAACGACTCAATGCAAGGTTTTCAATAACCATAGATAGAACTCAAATACTTGGAACTCAAGAACTTCAATGGTACTACTAATTTCACGAATGTTCAACTCAGAGGGTTCATGCGGAATTATGAGCATGAACTACTCAACTCAAGGACTCAAATATACTTCTCATCTCAAGACTGTTCGACTTATAGGGTTCATGCAGAATTATGGGCATGAACAATTCAACTCAAGGACTTCATGGGTAACATGCAATAGTCTCATGATTAGAAATATAATCTCAAAGGGGATTAAAAACTTAATACTCAAGACTTAGAACTTGAAGATACTACTCCTCTCAATGATACTTAATTTATGGAGTCCATGTGGAATTTATGGGGATGAACGACTCGACTCGAAGGTCTACAAACTACATGGAACTCAGGTATACGACTCTTCTCTTTCTCTTACTTACTTCCTCAAAACTTAACTCAAATCGATGACGGATCTCAAAGGATTCACAATTGAACTCAAACGCTTTCTTGAACTCTACTCTTAACTCTCTCTTGAATGTGAATTATGAATTCAAGAGTCATGGTTCATGATATGAAGGATATATATGATAGTGTAGACTCATTAATACATTCTCCTCACTCTCATTGTCACTTACTTGAGTCTTGGAACAAGTTACTAGAAGTTGTAGAAGACTCCATAAAAGGACTCAAAGGGACTTTCTTAGAATGTTCAAAAAAATTCTCAAAACTTAACTCTCAACTCTACCTTGAATTTGAATTATTAATTCAAGGTTATGATTATGTTAGGAATGATTTTAGGTATTTAGAAATATCTTAGAGTAGTTAGAATCGAAAAAGAGTGAAGGTAACTTTTGAAAGAACTCAAACGAAGCAACCGATTGCAAACTGGATGGGGCAGGCGACCTTGGGGCTATGGGTTGCGCAGAGCGCCAAACCCTATACTTCAGAGCATACTTTGTGGCGCTCTGGCTGGCGCGACGTGCCAGGACCCAACCCAGAAGACCGGACAAAATTCTTTGCTCGTTTTCTCACCCTAATTCGCCTAGAATCGAACGGTTTGTTCCCCAATCACTTGGATTCGATTACTTAACATAGGTACACTCTAATATAATCAATACAGCCCTCAAAACACTCACTTAATTAATCTAAATAAATCATCAAAACCCCAACAAAACAAGATTTAGAATGAATTTCAAGAACACCTATCAAGAGCTCATCAAGAACTCTAATCTTTCAACTTTAAAAATGAAATTGCGCTGAAAATAACATGATTGGCGTGTGGGGGAACAAACCCAACACTATGGTAGCTTACATACCTCTTAGGGATCAAATCCATGGGGAAATCCGCAACAACACACAAGAATCTCGATGAACGCTTGATCCTCTCCTCTTTTCTCTTCTTTTCTCTTCTTGAACTCTCAACTAAAACCCTAGGCGTATATTTTAGGCTTATAAAAATGAACCTAATAGGATTAGACCCATAAAACTTTACCAAAAACGAATTAAATCTGATTTGGTAAGGAAATGACCAAAATACCCCACTAAAATCCGGTTTTGACTTTCCTAATCTAGACAGCCCAACTTCGAATGCACATATCTCCCTCATACGAACTTGAAACTGAGAAAAATCAGTGGCGTTGGAAATATCATTCAAATATATTTCCTACGGTATCTAGTTGTACGCCTAAAGCATCCTGATCTAGGATTTATGGTCGTTTGAAGTCAACCCAAAACTCATACTTAGCTTAACTTGCAAAATTTCAGATTTTGCTAGTTCCAATTTAGTTCTTTTTGGAACTCAAGGTGCTACATCTAGTGACCTTAACACTTAAGAAAAGTTTAAATTCCTTGCAAAAATTCTCACTAACTACGAAGAACGGTTCGAGTTTTAGCTCAAAAATTTTCTGGGTTGTTACAATATCTCCCCCTTGGGATCATTCATCCTCGAATGACGACTGAACTGGGTATAGAATGGGATTACTCTTACTAAGGTCTGAGTCTAATGGTATGCTCTTACTATATTCAAGCTTAACCCAAATCCTTAAGTTCAGATTATATACCTCTCTATAGGAAAATTCATCCCAAGACTATTGCTCTTTACCACCACATTGGGATCATATCAAAAACCACCTAATGTTTAACAACACCACATTCAAGCTTAGTAATCTAACAACTCCATTTTTTAAAAAGGACCTCTAAAAAGATATCCCCCAAGCTCTTTGTGACTCATTACTATCTTACGCTCAAACACTTCACTTGATTTCTCATCTTGTCATCTCCCCCTTAGTCTAAAGCTAACACTTGAAAGCTATGGACATATTATATCATCTCTAAATGGTCTACTTCTTCTTTTAATCTAACACTTGGGAGAAGTTTATCTCATGCCTACCAAACTCTCTATAAGCAGTACTAAGACCTCTTTCTAAGGTGTTTCCCTTAACCTCTTCTGGTTACATACCCTCTCGGTACACCTCTTAACATTCTTATTACTCTTGTGACTTAGCCACACTTCACTGCCCTTATCTAAGGTTAGGTCTCCCACATGTACCACTCATATCTATTCCAACTAGCATCTCAATTCCTCAAGTCTTCTAGATCAAACCTCAAGACTAACATCAGCACCCTCATGTTGCCATTCTTTTGATCATGACACTCATCTCAAATTCAAGCTTAATATTTATTACTAAACCCGAATATCAATACGATTTCTCACCTACTAGACTATACTTTATTACATAATCAGTTCTATAACCTTACAATCATCATGACCCTCTCAAACAAATGATAAGCCTAGCTTAGATCTATCACTTTATGAATACTTTTTCTCTCTTATTCAACACATGAATTTAGTCTCCTCTAATACGATGGCACATCGACATCAACTCTATTGTGGTTAAGAAATATATACTCTATCTCATCTTGACTAGAACCTTTTACTCTACCCATAAGGGAAAGCTCCTCATCAATAACTTACTGGGTGCATGACTATAGTAATATAGCTCTTCAAAACACTATATTCCTTTCTTAAATCACTAAACCTCTGCATACTTTCCTCTAACTCTGGGCTCTATCACTACTACTTCTCAGGATCTCGTAGTTCATGCTACCTTTTTGGGCGAAAATACTACCCAAGCTCTAAACATACAACCTCAGAAGGATCTTAGCTGAAACAGGGCTTAAGGAAAAGAGTACAACTCGCTTTTAGCTCAGAGCATGATTCATATAATATGAGTGCATTCCTTCTGAACTCAATACTTAACTCACACATAGGCTTCTCTGAAGCCCCTCTGAAGTCTCATGAATTTCTCAAGACTCTTGCTAAGAAGAACTCATCCATAAGGATCTGACTTTTCTATTCAACCACCACTAGTATGATGGGTAGTCGAATGAACGAATCTGAGAAATGTAGGAGTAAGAATAAAATCTCTAGGACATAGCTCTATTGCACGATTAAGAGTATGAAAGAAGGGAAACTTTTCTTAAATGTCTGCAGTCCCTCGTTTATAGAAGTGGGGCCCTCACAACCATAAACAAGATCCTACTGACACGGCTTCATAGACACCCTAGGACACTTGAACTCTGTGCTCTGATACCAAGTTTGTCACGACCCGAGTCTACACCCTGGACGTGACCGACACTCAAGAACCATTGTTGGTCCCCAAGCAAACCCTCATCCTGGCTAACTACAAGTGGAAGACTAACTTAAGAATGCAAAAGCTTAAAACTGAATAAAATTCAATAAACTCAACTTTTCGAAACTTTAATTCAAATGAACAAGTTAGAATAAAGATAATATATTCAACTTGCTATAAAATAGGCAACTTAAGTCTTTAAAACATTTAATAAAATAAATGAATAATACAGACTTCTCAACTATACTGACTATCCATGAAGTCTCTAACTGATAAAGATGGAAGTTGGGAAAAGACCCACGACATCCTGACTAAACTAAAAAGTAAATGAAATCCTCTAGAAACAAGGAGGCTAACCATAGCTAATTCGAACTCCCGGATGTATCAACGAGGCCCCTGTTAATGATCCTGAATACCTGTGTCTGCATCATAAAAAGATGCAGGCCAAATGGCTCAGTACGTTTAATGTACGAGCATGTAAGGGGAATTCTAAAACATAAATATAAGTTTGAAACTTGATAAAAAGGAAACATACTTACCTCTTCTCAAACTTACTCAACTCAAGGAATACTCAAGGATACTCAAAACTACTCAAACTTACTCAGCTCAGGGATTAGATACTCAACTCAAAGATTAGATACTCAACTGAAAGATATGATATTCGACTCTGGGTACTCAACTCAATATAAAGCAACAATACACATGCAATAAATAGAAAGCTTTATAAAATAGTAAAAACAACTTAGTTCGTTAAAGAAAATGCAATAACAAACTCAACTTTACTTATATAAATATAGTTTTTGTGGGAGATCTCTAATCGACAACCACCACTATGAGCCTAAGTGATGGTACATCGGTTTACCTCATGCTGCCAAGGACCATCCTATACCTTGCCGGGGGTATAGAACCTAGCTCACTAAGTGGATCCACTAGTCTATGCTAAAAGCATCTTAAGGAGTCATCTAAAAAGTATGATCCTTTACTACCCATGATGGCAACATGGTTTATGGAGACTTGAGTTAATATGAAATCGCATCCCCATATCAGTGCTCAATACTATTCCTAAAATATACTTAGCTCATATGTTTTTTAAAACAAACTTCTTCTTTGGTTTGAGAAAATTACTCAAAAACTTAGCTTAAAAACTCTCTTGGAATCGATGTTCCCTTTCTTGCTCAAAACTCTTTTGGAAATCTCAGTTTCCTCTTATCTTAAATGTGAAAACATTTAATCTTTGGAATACTTAGTTCCCATATATCATTTTAAAGAAAATGAACTTTACTTTTACTCTTTACTCAACTTCAAAGCTTAAGTCTTTAACAAAGTTTAAACATATGTAAAAAACTTCTTAAAATATGGTTCACGCCGAATTATGGACCTGAACGACTTAATGCAAGGTTTTCAATAACCATAGATAGAACTCATATACTTGGAACTCAAGAGTTTCAATGATACTACTAATTTCAATAATGCTCAACTCAGAGGGTTCATGCGGAATTATGAGCATGAACTACTCAACTCAAGCACTCAAAGATAATTCTCATCTCAAGACTGTTTGACTTATAAGGTTCATGCAGAATTATGAGCATGAACAATTCAACTCAAGGACTTCATGGGTAACATGTAATAGTCTCATTATTAGAAATATAATCTCAAAGGGGATTAGGAACTTAATACTCAAGACTTAGAACTTGAAGATACTACTCCTCTCAATGATACTTAATTTATGGAGTCCATGTGGAATTTATGGGGATGAACGACTCGACTCGAAGGTCTACAAACTACATGGAACTCATGTATATGACTCTTCTCTTTCTCTTACTTACTTCCTCTAAACTTAACTCAAATTGATGATGGATCTCAAAGGATTCACAATTGAACTCAAAGGCTTTCTTGAACTCTAATCTTAACTCTCTCTTGAATGTGAATTATGAATTCAAGATTTATGGGTCATGATATGAAGGATATAGATGATAGTGTAGACTCATGAATACATTCTCCTCACTCTCATGCTCACTTACTTGAGTCTTGGAACAAGTTACTAGAAGTTGTAGAAGACTCCATAAAATGACTCAAAGGGACTTTCTTAGAATGTTCAAAAAAATTCTCAAAACTTAACTCTCAACTTTACCTTGAATTTGAATTATTAATTCAAGGTTATGATCATGTTAGGAATGATTTTAGGTGTTTATAAGTATCTTAGAGTAGTTAGAATCGAAAAGGAGTGAAGGTACCCTTCGAAAGAACTCCAACTAGCAACCGATTGCAAACTGGATGGGGCAGGCAACCTCGGGGCTATGGGTTGCGCGGAGCACCAAACCCTAAACTTCAGATCATACTTTGGGGAGCTATCGCGCCAGGCCCCAGCCCAAAAGACCGGACGAAATTCTTTGCTAGTTTTCTCACCCTAATTCACCTAGAATTGAATGGTTTCTTAATTCTCCAATCACTTGGATTCGATTACTTAACATAAGTACACTCTAATCTACTCAATACAGCCCTCAAAATACTCACTTTGATCTCAAGAAATCATCAAAACCCCAACCAAACAAGATTTAGATAAACTTCAAGAACACCTATCAAGAACTCTAATCTTTCAGCTTTAAGAATGAAATTGCGCTAAAAATAACATGATTTGCATGTGGGTGAACAAACCCAACACTATGGAAGCTTACATACCTCTTAGGGATCAAACCCACTGGGAAATCCACAACTAAACGCTTGATCCTCTCCTCTTTTCTCCTCTTTTCTCCTCTTTTCTCTTCTTTTCTCTTGTTGAACACTCAACTAAAACCCTAGGCATATATTTTAGGATTATTAAACTGAACCTAATAGGATTACTCCCTTAAAACCTTACTAAAAACGAATTAAATTTGATTTGGTAAGGAAAAGACCAAAAATACCCCTCTAAAATTCGGTTTTGACTTTCCTTATCTAGACAACCCAACTTCGAATGCACATATCTCCCTCATACGAACTCAAAACTGAGAAAAAAGTCGGTGGCATTGGAAAGATAGTTCAAAGATATTTCCTACGGTATCTAGTAGTACACCTTAATCATCCTGATCTAGGAGTTATGGTCGTTTGAAGTCAACCCAAAACTCATACTTAACTTAACTTGCAAAATTTCAGATTTTGCTACTTCCAATTTAGTTCTTTTTGGAACTCAAACTGCTACATCTAGTGAACTTAACACATAAGAAAATTTTAAATTCCTTACAAAAAATCTCACTCACTACGAAGAACGGTTCGAGTCTTAGCTCAAAATGTTTTTGGGGAGTTACAGTTCAGCAGCGCTGGTAACTTTGAATTAGGGTTGCAAATAGAGCTATGTTTGACTGAAATGTATGGGCCTATTGGTCTTACTGGGCTGCTGTATTTTGGGCAAAAAATGGGCCGAGATGGGCTGGATTTTGGATAGCCAAATTGGCTGAATTAATTGAAAAGAATTGCACTTTGTTGGGCTACTATTAGGCTGAATTTTGGACTCCTTTTGCTGATTTTTTATAGTTTTTTCCTCCTTTAAATTAATTCTTTTGAGCTTGTAATTTAATAACTAGTATAATATATAAAAAGTTTAGTACGACATTTGAAATAAAGTAGCAAATATTATTTTCCAAAAGACGATAATAAGTAATAGTAGTAATGTGGATAAAAAAATGTAATTTTAAAATAACAAGAAATAAAAAAGATGATAATCATTAAAATAATAAAAATTAAAGTAATAGTAGTATCTAATAGATAATTATGGTAACACTAGTAATAAGCAAAAATAAATTGTACAATATCAAGTATTCGACTTATTTATAATTTAGAAACTCAACGAAATAAATTAGAAGAAAGGAGGAGGAAAATTGGGTGTCAACAAAGACTATCATTAAGACTTAACTACATAAATAATACTTCCTATGTCCCTAATTACTTGTCCACTTTTAAATTGACACACTTATTAAGAAAACAATAATTGATATAGTGAATTTACTATTTTACCCCTATTAATTATGAAGTGGATGAATTAAAAACTTAAGATTTTCAAGAAGTTCTACATTTTTCAAAGTAATGAATTGAGGATATAATAGAGAATTTTTTTTGTTCCTTCTTGATTTGTCAAAATGGACAAGTAATTAGGGACACCTGAAAAAGGAAAAGTGGACAAGTAATTAGGGATAGAGGGAGTAGTACTTTTTCAGTATTACAAATATGAAAGTTTTTTACTTTTTACATATATAGCAGTTTTAAAGAACTGTAAAATACAATTATTATTATTAATATATAGATATATTAATTATCTTCTTCCGTTAATTCAAAAAGAGTTCTTCATATCTAAACTACCGTGAAAAAAAAAGATAATCTTAAATTATTCTCTCTTTGTATTTATAGAATTCTAAACATTCTTAAATACATTCAAGTCATTACTAATCTATATAGTATTCTCTCAGAATTTTTTCATTACTGGTCGAGTTTAATTCTTCATTTGAAATACGGTTGGTAACTACTGCGTAGTTATCGAAAGTGTTCATTTGTCTGCATCTCTTCAAATTTAATCTCAATTTTTTTTTTCACATAGTTCATAACTTCATCTTAGTAATTGATGTATATTGTTTCTTTTTATACACAATAATTTGAAAAATGGCGAAGGAAGATTCATCATCTGAAATGGAACTACACGATGAATTTGTTGAGATGGTAACACCTGTTGGAGAGCCAAACTTTCGTTTGTTGTCTCCAATACCCGTGTCTGATTCAAACTGTTGTAACATCCAAAGTGTTAGTGTTTTGCCTTTACCGACAGTTGATCATAGTGTTGTTGATCGATAGAAGGAGGAGATGTCAAAGGAGTACCTGAGAAGGAGAAAGTTAGAGGAGATAAAAAAGGGGAAATCTATTGCACTTGATCCTGAAGATCAAGGTCGAAGTGTCAACGTCAAATGGAGAAAATTTATTGAAGTTGCACCACAAAAATCTAAATTGAAGGTATTGTCTTCATGAGACTTTTTTTATTCTGCCTATCAACTTTAAATAGTACTACTAATTTGAGAACTTACCCATAGTTAAGATGTCCTATATCTAGCTTGAGCAAAGTATTTAGTAGTTTTAAGAATTTTTTACTAAACTTTGAGGAATGTTTAGAAATATCCACCAACAAGTGTTTGTTCCTTTATTGGAGTGAATTGCCTTTATGCACAACTTATCCTTGTACGTGCATATGTTCCATAAGAGCTTATTAATTGCAGGCATATAACTTTTAAACTATTGTTAGTGTTAGTTTTAAATTTTTCAACTTTGTATTGTGTTTCATAATTGGGAATTTTATTTGGAAGTTGGCAAACATTAAAAAACCTAAGCTTGATGCTCCTAATCTAGATTTCTTCAAATCATTTGAAGAGAATTTGACCAAGAGTCAATTGCAAATATTTAGTGACACGTGTTTTGAATATTTTCTCAAATTGCCTCAATTGATGCTTCAAATACAATTGATACATTCCTTATTGATGATGGAGGTCATTCAATAAAAAACTTATGACATTTGGCTACTAGTGAATGGTTCATTGATACATTTTGGGTTAGGTGAATTTGCCATTATGATTGGACTAAATTGTAATGGAGTGGCACATAAAAATTGTAATTCACGGAAAAAAAATAACTTGGTCGTTCTTTGTTTTGTTGGCATTAAAAAAATTATTGTTCAAACAATAGCTGATTTGTTTTGAAGGTAAAGGCTAGACAACTGATCAGGACGCTGTTAAAATTTTGATTCTTCATTTTATTAACATGTTTTGTTGTGTGACTTCCGTGAAAATAAAGTACCCAATTGATATTTTGAAGTGCTCGAGTCTAGTGAGTATAAAACTTATTCGTGGGAAAATTTAGTATTTCATGAGACCTTTGCATCCTTGAAAAAAGATTTAAGAGGAAAGATTGGAAAGAAATTTAGTAAATTGTATGGATTTCCTTTGGCATTTCAAGAGTGGCTTTATGAGTGTTGTGCGCAATCAAATGAACAGTTTGCTATTATGATTGAAAAAAGGATCCCACGAAATCTAAGTTGAAAAGTGTTATCTTGCCCTAATTTACCCAAGGTTTCAGAGATGTTATCTGCCACAAAGGTGATTTTTTTAATACTTTATGAACTGCAAATATGAATAATTATATGCTTAATTTGTATTGCTGTTAAATTACTATGCATTTGAAGGTGAGCAATATTTTCGTAACTCCGTTTGAGAAGTCTACGATGAATTTGAATGATTTATTTGATCAGGACGTTGTGGTGAACGATGAATCCAATGGAGTCAAAGTTGCAAGTCAATTAGTTGATGACGACTTTACTACACAACCTCCTGTCTCAAGCAAAATGAAAAGAAAGCATGAATCTGTACCTCCTATGAATAATATGAATTTGATTGATGAGATAAGATGCATATCTGATGGACAAAAGGAGTTAAGGGAAGACTTTCAAGTAGTATGTGAATTATCCATTTTTTAGTTGTTAATATACTATATTGGTTAGAAGTGTTTTGATTATGTTATTTGTTGATTAGCTAAAACAAGAAGGTCATAATTTAAAGAAGCTCATGAAGGAATCTGATTCAAAAAATTTCAACGCAATTGAAATTCTAAGCAAGAAAGTTGATAGAAATAATGATTCTAAGGTATTCAATTAGAATCTAATTTTTTTAGATCAAATTATGTCTATGCCTATGTGTATTTTATTTCTTACTTATATATATTTAATTAATATCAGTATGAAGAATTTAGAGGCAGAGGCATGCATGTTGATTGTGACGATGAATATTATTAAAATAATATCAATTGTGACAAACATGTTACTCTTCACTTAGACAATATTCAAACCATCAATGAAGATTCCAACAATGAAGCCAAAATTCATATGTTAAATTTTATACCAAGTATAAGTAATGTTATTAATAGTAGCTTATTCCAGGTACATGAGCAATACATTAATTTGAATGTAATAGGCTCTTTATACTAATAAGATATCTTATACTAGGTATAATATATAAGTAAAAACATATCTATTTAATTTTTTTTTCATATTTATATTGTATCCTTGATATATGTTCTTAGAATAGGCAACTACTAACAATATTGTATAATTATACAAGTATTATTTGTTATACATTTTCAGTTGGCGAAGTTAAAACTAGGGAGTTAGCTCCAGAGCTCTTATCGACAAATTATATTGATGTCCCGGAGTGTCAGATTCATCCATTTACATGTCGAGTGACAAGTAAACAGATTGATAAGTCTTGTTATCCAGAAGTAAAAAATATTGTGACAGGAGATCTCACACGAAATAGATGGCCCGACCTATTACACCAGTCTCCATATATGAATAGTTATGGATCAGGTAACAATATGAGTGGAGGAGCCTTTTCCAAGAGTATTATAACAGGGGTTCACCCTTTTGGAAGTTTTACTATGGATGATGATTGTTTCAAGGAGATGGGTGAATTTAGAGAATGGATTAATGAAGGTCGCACACCACGTTTAAAATATACAATCTTATAATTATAGGAAGTATTCTTACATTGAAAAGGAGAATTCTTGCAATCCTCCGTTTGAGCCTAAATTTGAGTGCTTTATTGTAACATTGTTCATATTCGATAATATCGATTTTAAATTATAATTTTAGTAAAGATATATATTTTAACTTCGTCATAAAATGTTTTAAATATTGAATAATTCTTTGGTTGATATATATATATATATATATATATACTAGATTCACTGCACGTGTGTTGCACGTGTAGGTTAAGTCTTGAGATCCCTATACACGAGTTATTTTATTTTTTATGTATATTTTAGACTTTCAACATATCAATATGTATTTAATATTGCACTACATCATACTTAGTGAATGGCCAATCTATTTGCCTTCTTGCTTGTTGGGCATGTAGTGACGAACGTCGTACTCTTAAATTGTTATTAGGCAATTTGTTAGTAAGTAATTGTGCACGAATTGTATGGTCCCTTTTAATATTTGAAATTCAGTGTACCCTGTATTTGAATAACTTTATATACACAAAAGTAATGTCTTATGTGGTAACTGTCTGGTGTTTTTCATATCGTCTCCTCTTCCACCAAACCTAAGACTACATGCAATATAATTTTCATTAGCTACATGTGTGGTGTATGTTTTTTCCTATTTGATTTCTTACAATTTTTGTATTAATCAAATCTCACCTAATACTTTCTTGTAGACAATATTTCTTGTGTATGTCTCGGTGCATCAATCCGGTTGTTCAGTCATGACCTGTACCTTTTTTGTTGGCATAGATATTCCTCTAGTTAGTGCAACATATAGTTTGCCATGCGAGAAAGCATGCTGTGGAAATTGATATTGTTTGACCTTTAGCTTTATTTATCATCATTGCAAAAACATAGACGTATTGGAAATTGTTTTCGAATAAATTTTAAAGGGTATCCTTCATTTTCGCAGGGTGGGGGTGGGTAGGGTGGTGATAGTTGTATTGTTGGAGTAAACACCTAGTTTGTGGCATATTGACCTTTTGTTTTTTCTTTCTGCATGTATGACACTCTAGTCAAAGCCTCTACAAATCAACCATGTCCCATAGCATAAGCCATTTGAGGGGTCCAGTTTTCTCAGCAACATGATGGACACATTTTCTTTCAAAAAAAACTTAACGTATAAAATTAAAAGAATCATCAATTGTTATGTATATGTAATCGTGTAATTCTTTTCTTCTCTTTTGTGCTATAAAGTATCACAATAAGATAAAAGTTAGGATGGATTAGACAACATACCTATGCGGCGGTTTCCATTGGGCGTTAAGGTGTCTAGGTATAAATACATATCATATCTTTACTGAGGTCGATTCTATGTAGTCTTGCACGCTGCAGCCTAGTAAATATTTAGCCACTTCAAATAGTATAACTCGGGCACGTTGTTCTCCACCACACTTCAAGTCGTAAGCAGTATTTGTTTAAAAAGGGGAGTCATTTAAAAGTTAAGGCTAATTTGTTTTCTAATTAGTAAATGTAGAATCGAGTTTTTACTGAGTCTAACCTCATTTCATATTCTACATTCTCAGTGTTGCAATTGTTACAAGATACAGTATGTTCTATAACTTTCATTTTTTTGCTGCACTTTTTGCAAGACGAATACAATGGCTCATCTTTATTCAGTATATCTAAAATTGTTGGTTTGAACTTGTACAAACAATCCTGCAGATCACCAATATACCATATTTGTGATTATATTTTGGATACTAAAATGGTTATTATTTTTAGAGAGTACAAGTATATGATAGTATGTACTTGTGAATCACCTAGCAATCCATCCATAATATATACCAATGGAACTTCTATGGCTCTTCTTATTTCCTTACTTGGTGTTACCATAAAATCTTTATTTTTGCCCTTTACCATTTCACGCCTGTATTTTCGATGAGATTAGTTAACTGTATCACCCATTTTGAGTGACATGTGCTCGGTGCAAAAGTTTTGGGAACTTAGGAATTTTAGTATGTAATTACCCAACAATGATAATAGAATAATTGTGCCCTGTTATAGAAACTTTAAAACTAGTCTGCCTACAATGCTAAAGTATAGTATGTACATTAGTTGTGACAATCAGGTTTAAATAACATTGCAGAACATATGTGTGATTAATGTAATGTACCAGGTTCGTGGATTTTTTAAACTGTGGATTGATCAAGACGCTACTCATGGAAATAGTAAATATTTCAAATGTGCCTAGTGTGACAAGAGCTTGTTTCAAATTTGAAACAACAACTTGTAACAACCGGGTTCCGTCATTATAGAAAAGCCAACCGAGAAAAATTTTGGGTCAGAAAACTTTTTCGTAGCAACTTAGAATTTCCCAACCTAGTCCAAATTTGGATGAAATCAGAGTCATTAAGGTGTAGGGAAATCTGGTAACAATCAGGTTACTTATTTATGATTTTGTTTACATGAGTAGTTAGATAAGTTGTTAAGGAATCCGTACAACTTTACGAAATTGAATTCGGGTGAGTAGAACTCCCAGAATCGATCTTAGCGTGAACGGTATTTTTTTAGAGTCATTTGTTAAAGGTGTGTTGTGAAATGGGGGTCTTGGAATTATTAAAATACCTTACTGTTTCATGCAGGCCGCTTTGGCGGTGATTTTGGTCGCTCAAGCAGGCCGTTGTAGCGGGGTGAGGGCCGCTGTGGCAGGCCCGACGCGACTTAAGGTCGTAAATAAACCCCAAAACGTCTTTATTCAACACTTTTTAGTTTTTAGAGCTAAAGAACGAACCCCAGGCGATTCTTGACAGCTTTCCACCATTCTTGAGGCTAAAGGCAAGATTTTAACTCTCCAAATCCATTTTTTGATCCGTAGAACGTAATGTAATGGGTAATTATCGATGGGGGAGGGTTTTGATCTAGAAACTATGGTGGAAAATCCCTAGTTTGGATACTTGGGATCATGGGTTTGATCTAGGGTTCATAGGATTGTTAGTAATTCGAGCAATTAGTGATTGTTTATTGATTTCGGTATTATATTGATTCTTTGTAGAACAAGAACAAGCCGAACGAATCATGAAAGGGAAGGATCAAGTTTCTTAGGGTGTCAAGCTTGTTTCGAGGTGGTGTGATGGTTGTGATTCTATGATTGTGTAATATATGTTTGTTCTTGCTTCATTATTATACATGTATGTATGCGAATGTTAGATTATTGGTCACATTAGTTGTAAATGAGGAAATATGAATGATGAATGCCATGAATCATGACTTAATTGTATAATCTCGAGAATATACTTGTGATTGTGATTGTGGCTTGTTGAATGGATCGGGTGTTGTATTCTGACACACTAACTTGGATCTGTTGCCATGTTCAGACATAATTATGGGATCCGTTGCCACGTTCCGGCATAATTATGGGATCGGTTGCCACGTTTTAGCATAATCTTTGGATCGGGTTCCACGTTTCGATATGCTAATTGTTTGGGTTTGGGTTCCATGAGAGGACCAATCATTTGCTATACTTGTGTATACTGAGAAATGTGAAATTGTACCTTGTTCGTAAATATTGATAATATTGTGTATGTTCGGTATATTCATGTGACGATATTATTGTAATAACTTACTAATGTTGCACTTAGTGGGATAGCCGTGTGATCCTACCAGTACACTATGGTTGTGTACTGATACTGCACTTGCTCTTTCTTTGTTGAGTACATGGCATCTTGAGGCGGCTATTGACAGACCTCGTGTAGAAGATCAGTGATTCCTCCTTCTTCCTAAAATACCTAAATTAGTCATAAAACACCCTAGAAACCACCCAAAAGTTGCTCCAAGCTTGGGAAAGAGAGAGGGAGAGATTTCTAGCGTGAAGATGTCGATGGATTGTAGATTTATGGACAAGATCACCGTCACGAATCCCGGAAACAAGAATCAAAGACCATAACTCCGTGCAGCTACATGGCGCCCAGGTAGGCTAGGTTTTATGAATTGAGTAGTTATAAATATGTGTTCACTGTTTAATATATGTAAATCAATGGTAGGATTATGCGTAGGCCCTCGTGCACCGAACGAAATATGGTTAAATCCTAGGAAGAAGCCTCAGATGATGAACTAGTGTTAGGTATGGTTCAATTAATGCTTACATAATATACGTGGATGAGTAGTTCATTGGTGATGGTTGTGATTCTGTGATTGTGGGTGGTAGATTTGTTCTTGCTTCCTTATATTAAGTGCATGTATGTGAACGAAGCCTGTTGATCACACCTAATGTGAATAAGTATGAACGGAGAACTATATGCTATGAATTACCTCTTGTTGTATGATTGTGAAAATATATATTGTGATTGTGATTGTGATTGTGGATCGGGTGTTGCGTTCCGACACACTAACTTGGATCGGTTGCCACGTTTCGACATAAATATGGGATCAGTTGCCACGTTCTGGCATAATCTTTGTATTAGGTACCACGTTCTGGTATGCTAACATTTTGGGTTTGGGTTCCATGAGAGGACCAATGATTTGATATAACTGTGATGATTGAGAATTATGAAATTGAATGTGGTTCGTAATGATAATGATATTGTGATTCCCTAGAGTGGTTATATGTTTATGAGGACTTATATCCGACTGTTTTTTTGTGTCGAGTGAACTTGTTGCGTATAGTGTTGTTAAATGAATTGGAAACGCAAGGGTTCAAGGGTCGAATAATTAATGGCAAGCAAGGGATGTCGTAGGTTACAAAGGAGATTCGTGGTCAGTAGTTGGGAAGCTTGATATAATGTACTATGAGGTAAGGGTTGGGTGATAGTAAGAGAAAGTAAGGGTACTGAGTATTTAGATAAAATCCTGAGTATGAGGAAGACTGAACGCGTCTTGCGCTTGTTTAATAACCGCGTGAATGTCTAGGTGTATCCTGGGGATGCGTGGGTTGTGGTGCTAAACTAGTAAGAACGGATTGGTGCGTATATCGTAGGTTTGACTTGGAGTAGACAATGATTATCCTAGTTATGAGGATTACTCTAAAAATTCTAAGTAAAGCTGGGAACCTTGGTGCAATTTAGAAAAGCGACAAACCCCAGAAAAATCTTGGCTGAGGTTCTGTTTCTGTTTTGGCCGTTGGGGCAGGATTATTCTCGCCAGGGCGGTACCACCAGAGTGAAATGAGGCGAGGCAGAACCTCAGCCTTCCTTCTCTAATTTTTCCATGTTTCCCAATAAGGACCCCGAATGTTATCAGGGCAAACCTCTGCAACTCTATCAGTGTTCAGCAATCGAGATTAGTTTATAAAACTTAGTAATTCACCTTCTACTACGAAGAGAGCAGAAAAAATAGCATCCATGTGCTTACAAACCATAAGAAAAGTGAAAGATAAAAAGAAAATATTGTCCAAAAGTACAATTCCCAAAAAGGGGGCGAAGAAACAACTTAAGAACCCTGCAACCGAGAGGTATCAGTGTCGGAGTCTAACTCCTTTAGGCAAACCAGGCCTGTCATGACCTCCTATAGACTAGAAAACTGATAGAAATCTCCCTTATCCACTATGGGAATCTCCCGCCCTGGGGCGACACATGTAAACATGATCTTCACCGTCTTCCAGATCCGAACCAGCAGACGGTCAATCTTTAGACCCTTCCTCCTCTCCTAGTGCAGCTTGCGACGGAGCATCTCAAGCTTTAGGGTAGTGCTAGGGGGAACCGGGGTGATGGGAGTGATAGGACACCCCATCCTCCTCTGTACAGCTGCCAAGTCCTACTCTACCTGTGCTGTCGAAAATGGGGGATGAGACCCAGTAGGACGAGTGTCGTTGCCTCCCTCCTCATCTGACCCTGAGGCCACCTGGCTGCTGCTAGCCCTGTCGGTCCTCCTCCTCTTACTCCTAGATGTAGAACTCTGTCTAACAAAAAGAGGATTAAATGGGGGATCCATGGGAAGTACCTCATCAGTATCGAGGAGCGGCACTCTTGCCCACTTGCACAAAGCGGTTATAAGACTAGGCAGGAAGAATGCCTTCTTGTTAAGTCGGTAAAACATCTTCCACTCCGAGATAATCTGTGCCCCCACGTCTATTTCAATACCTTATATGGCACACACCACTACCAAAGCCTGAGGGAAGGTCACGTCTATGTGATTGCCCGACGGGTGGATCCTCCTAGTAATCAAATGTAGCCACCTCTTAGCATCGGGTGACCAATCTGTACTAGTGATGCCCTCTGCAGTAGCCCAGTAGACCCGGTCCCAGCGCGCAGGCTCGATCAGGATGTCCCTCAATCATCCCAGATCCATCTCTCTCAACTTGGCCTCATACTCCTCATTTGAGACATCGGGCACCTCTAATGCCTCATTAATAGTTGTGGCATTTAGGGGGATGTCAATTCTACGGATACGGATGACGAGGTGAGGATCGTCCCAACGCACAATGGGCAGGATTTCATAGAACTCCCTCACCCAAGTGGAACGTGCATCTAGGGGAGCCTCAGTCAGTATGCCCCATCCAAACTCCATAAGTCGAGCATGGAAGTTAGGAACCTTCTCCTCCATCTCCAGTAAATGGAAACCCCGCTCGCAACATAATGTATATTCTAGTAGTCATGAAAATGCTCTCGACTAGCAGCATCGGGAAATCGGACGAAGGGTAAATTTTCTTCATTCAAACCTGCAATTTAGAGAAACTTGCAAAAGTTGGAAAATAACGTTAGAGTGATAAATAACATTTCAAGGACACTTCATCCAATTTTAAGTGTCAACAATCGTTACTTAGTAATATAACCCAACTAAATGAGTTGGGGTCGAATCCCATAGGGAGTGATATGTGTTTAAGATTCAATAGCAAAGTACAAATATATTCAAGTCAATCATAGGAATAGACATTGTCGAAGAAAAACATAACTCAAATTAAAGGGTGATACAAGTGTCAAATAACATAGGGGTTTTGATTGTAATTATCACCTACAACATCAGCAAATAACACGAAGTAATAAGTAATGAGACGGGTTCTTGGGATGTGATTGGATTATAGGCTAAAGTAGACAAATGGGTAATTTCAATTGTTAGTAAATAGTTGAAAATCAGTGAATAAGCTAGACTTTAGTGGGGATAAACTTTCTCTCAAACAATTTGCCCCGAATCAAGTTGGTTTCTCTCGAACACCAACAAGCAGTAAATAAGAACAACCTACGTTTTGGTCCATTCACTCTCTTGAGCTGAATGTGTGGAAAAGGATTTAGGATTCATTCTCTCGAGCTGAACCTATGAAAACCCAATACCCACAGACCATCAATTCAGTAATCTTGGTTTTAAAACCACTCTCTCGAGCAAGCAGAAAACACGAAGGTAGAGTTGCATTTGCAACTACAACCCTTTAAATTAAACCATAATTATTGATTGAAATCACTTCTAAACAACATTTAAACTATCAGTTAGCAACACCCAAAAGCTAAATGAACCCATAATCACATAATCACACCTCAAGAATTAGGGTTTTAGCTAGACATCATAAAAAGTTAGAAATCGTTACCAAATTGTGTTTCCATCAACTGGGTAAGATTAATTTCGTCTTTACAAAGGTCCAAATTGAAGAATCTCAAAGACCCACTTCCAATTTCTCAAAAATGGAAAACTTCAATTCTTCAAATCTAAAGAAAAGTTTATCTCAAAACTCATAGTTCCAACTCAAAAACTGATAAAAATTCTATATTATGAAAACTAATTTTTAAACTAACTATTCAAAAATGTATTTATAGTCGCCAAAAATATGTTGCGAAGGACCATTTGGCGCAGTAAGTCGAGATCGCCGATCAACTTGGAGATCCGCCCTTTTGCAGTTCCATCGCCTTTTTGCTTTGGCCTTCAGCATCCTCAAGTTCTGTAACTTTGGGCGATCCAACACTACATCGTGGAACCACCCGGCGACACGCCGACTGCTCCTTTTTCTCACCGACTTGATTTTCACCTTCATGGCTTGGCACACTGGAACTTTAGGCGAGATAATGGCCATTCAACGACTCGCCCAATGGATTAGGCGATCAACATGCCTTTTGTTTCTTCGTTCTTTAAGCTGCCTTGTTCCTTTTTGCGCATTAGTGTCCATGCTTAGTTCCTAAATCCATATACCTGAAAATCAAGGATTTTACATCAGTTATTGGCACAAAAAAGCATTTGAGGACACGAAATCTATCCAAATAAATCCCTAAATGAGTCCAAATCGTGGACTCATCAATACCCCCAACTTAAACTTTTGCTTATCCTCAAGTAAAACTCAAGTTCATTAGTTCAAAAAGGATGTCTCAAACAGTGCTACACAAGACTCAATCATTAATGCACACAAAAGGACTCAACTTACTCATGCAACAATCAATTGTGCACTCAAAGATTCAAGTTGTGACTCACCATTGTCAAAGATTCTCAAGATCACAATACTTGCTTCAAATGCAAGTTCAAGCTCAACAAAGGTACTCAAATGCCCTCACAGAAAGAATAATTCCATATTCAAACACAATGGTTCAACAACTTATAGCTCCGGAATCACTATCAACACTCACACTAAAAAAGATAAACACAATGCATGATTTCACCCATAGGTTTGCCCTTATTTTCCAACCAACAACTGTTTCAGCTTACTCAAGATCAAAAAGGTCTTTTCAAGGCTTATAACGGGGCTAAGTGCAAATGGATGGTCATTTAGGCTCAATGGTTGTAATCCTCATGAAATATGGTATGAACAATTCTTTCTTCCTCTTTCTTCATCATTTTTCACTCATGCTCAAAAGTCACCCCATTATTCACTTTCCATGGACCGTTGGACACCCCATTTCTTTTTGCATTTTCACAACTTTATTCCAGAACTTTTTCATTCTTTTTCTTTTTCATTCTTCTCTTCTTTTTTTTTTTTTTTTTTGTATGGAGGGGTTCCATCTTTCTCAAAACCATGGGTCAAAGGGGACTTCTTTGCATTTCTTGATTTACCTTCTATTTTCACCAAACCCCCCAACTTAGGCTTATGGCTTAAGTTGGCTATTCATACAAACAACAAATCATGATAATTAAGGGTGAAGGGATAAAGAAAGGTCACAATTTGCATCAAGTTTCTTTCAATAAAAAAAAAGGCAAGGCTCAAAGGGTGTTCAAGCAAAGGTCACACACTCACAAGGTTGGCCATAAAAGAGGTATAATGTCAAATTATTTCACTCTTCAAATATTTTGCCTAAGGTCATTTCAAGAGCTTGCGTTACTTAGTCAACCGGACCAATGGGGAAAATTCTAAGTGTCATCACACATGGTTCAAGGTAAGCTCATCACACAAGGCATTGCCACTAATATCAAACAAGACTCCATACTTTCTCTAGTGTGCAATGTTCATCACAAGAGACTCATTGGATAACCGGCTAGTCATAATGAGATGCAAAAAGTTCACATATTGTCTATGCAACTTCATTTGGCCTCATCGTAGCCATACATTCATTTTGGTTCGATTGTGAGCACTTTCAAGTCATCGGTATTGATCATGATCGATACTCATATTTGCAAGAGAACAATCACATTCAAACACAATCAAAAGGTGCCAAAATATTTTCAGGAAGGGTCCAAAAATCATTTAGAATTAAAGCAAGGATCCACAAGCTCAAACATCCACAAAATACAGTATCAAAACACAGTTTATTGCTCAAAAACCCAATATAACCAAAACAATAATCACATAAGGTGGGCCTCACCCCACCACAAAACAAAAGCAATTTGTCCTCACATGCGAAAAAATATCCAAAAGTCAATAAAATAAGATAGAGAGGGAGGTAAAGAGGGATCCTGTCTACATAGTCGCTCCATCTGTCGGGGCCTCAGTGCTCGGTGCATCACTCTGATCTTAGGTCTCAGTACCTGGAGTCACATCAACAGTAGGAGGTCCACTAGGGTCAGCCAAAGGCGTATCTACCAAAGAAGTCTGCATAGATGCATCTACTATGGCCTCATCAGTCTCTATACGGCCCTCGTAAGAAACCTCCTCAGCAACCCCAAGCACCTCCTCATCCGTCTCCGCCTCAGACTCAGGGTCAGCTGCCTCCTCAGCTCTAACATCATCTCCGATGGTAGCTGGAGGCATATCTGGCTCAACTGGCACATCTGGGATCTCCACCATCCTAAAAATCATAGACGTGGACTTCAGCTAGTCCACATCTCTCCTCAGTGCAGCAATAGCAGCCTTTAGAGCTATCAACTCCTCAGTGACCCCTTAGCCATGCTCGTACACCGCTATCCTAGCCGTAAGGGCATCAATGGTAGCACTCAAGGGTGTCTCAGCATCAGCAAGGGATGTCTGAATCGTGTCCAGAATGGAGGCCTCAAGTCTGGCAGCACGACGATCAGCAGAATGGGCTAGCTTCCTTATCTGTAGTAATGCAGCCTGAGTGAGTGGGGGCCGAGAGGCAGCAGCACCAGTATTGGATCTGGGAGGCAGTGGAGCAGTAGATGAACTAGGGATATCATAAGAAACAACAATAGATATACCTGAAGGCCCAGTGGCCAGAGTAGGAAAAGGTACCTCTACAGGTAATGTGTCAGTATCCACAATCAGGGAGGAGTCCACTAGGGATGCCTTCTTCCTCTCAGCCTCATATTTCAAGTATTCCACCTTGATTCTTCAGATATTAGTAGAAGATGTGGGAATCACTTCTACATCCTTCTTCTCATCTATATGCACCTAAGCCTATTTGCACAGCTCGGTGATCAACACTAGAAAGGGAAGGGAAGTTTGGCGCTGCTTGGCCCTCATGACTATCTCCTGTGCCATAGTCATCCCCAGATTTATCCTTATCTTATCAATGATGCAACCCAGACAGGCTGCCTTGGTTAGGCGGGGAATCGACTCGTTCTGGGATGGCATGATAGTGCTACTGATGAAGCCAACCAAAACCTTGCAACTATGTTTAGATCCTTCTTCTCAATCGGTACTCCAATCTCAAGCCACTTGGGAGTACCATCTGATATTAGTTGTGCCAACCACTTCTTCATGTTTTTCTATGTCTTTATCTTGATCAGATGCTGGCAGTCATCATCAATATGTGGCATCACTATCACATTTCACCTTCCAGCCTCTGACAACAACATAGTCAACTGACTTGAATTTGGTTGTCAGCTTCTTCCCTTGTGGTATCAAGGAACTGTAAGCACTGTAGAATTCTCTGACCCAACTCGGAATGTATGGACCACGGGGATTGGTGAAGAGCTAGAATTTGTGGAACTTCAAGCAACTTATAATCTCTAGATATTTGTCGATGACTCCATCAATGGATAGCCTCTTTTCTTCAATGATTGTCATATGCCCCGCAGTCTTCAGTCTGTTCATAGACCGTGGGGGAGGGCCCTGTACTGGTGGTGCTAGGACCACATCCTGTGCTAGAGTGGGAGAAAAAGTAGGGAGCTGGGATGTCCTGATCCTAGACGGATCATTTAGCGTCTTGGAATGCAGCTCTTCTCTTTGTGCTTCTACTAGATCATCCTTAGGCTCAGAAGTGGCAGCCTAATGCTCCTGGTGCTCACCCTCACTCTCAGAAGTAGTGAGGTGAGTGGCATAGATACCGTCATTGTTGGAGCTGGCCTCCAGTGACGCAGGTGCCTTCCCTTTTCCTTTTCCCTTCCCACCTATTATGGGAAGTTTGGTATCGTTCGCCTTGGATGCAGCTGCATCCTCGTTGATCTTTATACCCTTGGCCTGCTTGCGGGGTGGAATGTTTCTAACATAAACCTTTGGTCTAGCCATGTCTGCAAAACATCAGAGAAAGTTAGGAATAATTCAAGCCAAATTGCAGAAAAATAGTTGTTTGCAGACTTGCCGAACCAGTTGGTGAGTCACCGAATCACTTTGGCGAGCCAGGTCGGGCTCACCGAAAGGATTGGCTCAAAATTTTCTCAGACAAATGGCATGTCAGCGATGGGAAGGACCTTTCAGTGAATCACCAACAACATTCGGTGAATCGCCTACAACATTCGGCGAACAAGGCTTAGACCGCCGAAAGTTACAATGCATTTTAGGGGTTAGGGGCGCAAAAAGGGTGATTAAGAAGGGCTTTCGGCGAGTCAC
This sequence comes from Solanum verrucosum, assembly GCF_900185275.1. Classification (NCBI taxonomy): domain Eukaryota; kingdom Viridiplantae; phylum Streptophyta; class Magnoliopsida; order Solanales; family Solanaceae; genus Solanum; species Solanum verrucosum. The sequence continues at coordinate 533,520 of NW_026019916.1, read as the reverse complement.
CAAGTGCACTAGGCGAACTCAGGCTTCTCGTCGAAAGTTATAGAATCTAAACTCCAAATTTAGCATGAAATTAAAGGCGAGAAGGGGAATTCAGTGAACCGCTGAGTGGTTCGGCGAGCTCGACCCAGCTCACCAAATGACCCAACATGCCTACTCTCAGCCCCATCTTCCAAATTCAACCCCTCAGCCCCCGAGAACAAAATCAAACCATGCACTATTTCAATTAAACTAAGACCCAATACACCCATTCCCCCGGGATACTCACACTTCTCCTGATTTGGTCAAATTTGGCCATTTAACGACTTTTTCCCTTAAGAATGAGGTCAACCACTCTATAATTGGTAAAATTACGTCATTTGGCACAAATGCGGGTTACTTAGACTTCACCCGACTAGACCCAACAACATGCAAGCACAACCGCACAATTTGAATCTATTTTAAGGCATAAAAATACTCGAGAATTCAACAATCACGGCATTATGGGCAAGATATTCGAAGTAAAACAAGCACACACATATACAATTACGATCATGGAGGCCCAACACACATCACTAAGATAACAATCATTTGCAAAAGAGTACAAATCACTAAATATAGATTCGGGGTTTGGAAAACTAACTTTTGAAGCCGAATAAATACTTTGTAAAGCTAGGTGGCAACGGTATCCAACTCCGAACATAAACTTGATGACTAAAATAATATAAAAACACAAAAATATAGAATACTAAAGTGCGGATGTGATTTTGAAAATTTGAAAAGTGAGGGAATGTGAAAAAGTTTTAACTTTTGAACCATTGGCCATAAAAACCGTCCAGTTCTCGCCCATTCGGTGACATAAGTTTTGCTCGCCGACCCACTCGGCGACACACGGAGTGGGCACTGATATACCGTGAGTTTACGGTATTTCTAATACATTTCACTTACAAGTTGTGTGTGTCTAGGGCCTTTTTATATTGGTTTTTATGTGTTTTATCATGTTTTGCAGGAAAGGTGTTCAGGCGCGAAAGTTTAGAGACAACTGAAGAAAATGCAGAAAAGGGCATCCACGGAGGTCATCTACGAACCGTAGGTCCATTCACGGTCCGTAGGTGAGGACCGTAGATCAGCAGGAAAGTGTTGAGGACAAATCAGGGAAATCTGACCAAGTGTGGAACCACGGTGCCCATTGACGGTCCGTAGATTGATCTACGGACCGTACTGTTGATCCGTAGATTGAGACTGCGAGGGTTCCAGTACCTGATTTTTGAAAATGCTAAGTATGGAGCTACGGAAGGTATTGACGGACCGTAGGTCGATCTACGGTCCGTACTGTTGGTCCGTCGTTTGCTTCAGAGAAGATGATTTTTTGGAAGATGAAATATTTTCTAAGTCCCGAGTGACGGAAGTGACTTACGGACCGTAGATAGATCGACGGTCCGTAAGTCAGTCTCGTGGATCGAAGACGCGTACCTGAACAAAACTTTCCTTAATTTGTTTCCCTTTTTATTTAGGATTTGTTTTCTATAAATAGGACATGTAAACCTCGTTTTTGAGGGTTAGACACTATTATTCTATTTTTGCTTTGTAACTTTGGAGATTAATTTGCAACCCTAGCAATTATTGATTTCTAAAGTTTGTTTTGAAGATTTTGGCTTTGCAATTCAAGTAAATTTTCTGGGTTTATTATTTTCTTTAAGTAAGTTCATGATTTCTTCATCTACAATTATGAATTGTGTTCTTGCTAGTATGGGTAACTAAATCCACAACTAGGGTTGTGGGAACCATGATCGATTAACAAAGTATGAATAGTAAATAAGCAATTCTTGAATAGTATTTTGCATGTATTGATAATTCTTTCGTTTAGAAGTCTTTTTAACGAGTGCACGCGTTAGAACTCGCCTTGTTACTACTTGCCGGACCAAGGAGGTAATTAACAAGAAAAGAATTATCAACATAGATTTAGTGTGATACTATCTAATAGGCTAGTGTCGATTGGTGCGAAGTAATAACTAAGCCAAACATCGATTATGATGTCTAATATGAGGTAAAGGTAAGGGTTAGTAAATTATACACACGTAGCCGGACCAAGGTGCGGGATGAAATTCTCTAGATGCCGGACCAAGGATTTAGAGATACCTAACTTATCACTTTGCATGTAACATACTAGAAAAGGATTGCTATTACTAGGATTACTGCGTTATGAGATTATGGGGAACACGTATACCCTAGTTATTTCTCTTATCTTGATAACAACCAAAGTTGAGTTTAATTATTGATTACTTACTAAGTTTTTACTATTTGTTTCACACAAGCACAAACCCCCTTTTATTACCTGTTTCTGGAAATAATTTGACTAATTGAATATAATTGTTGGTTAAAAGTAAAGTCTAAACCATTTTCCTCGTGGGATCGACCTCAACCTACAAGTTGGGTTCTTTACTTGATAACGATCGCTTATGCTTCTGAAAGGAAGTGTAATTTGAGCGTGTCAAATTTTGGCGCCGCTGCCGGGGACTTTTGGCTTTTAGATTTAGTTTTAACTACAATATTGAACGTTAGTCAAATATTTCCTAATTTTATTTTATTTTTTTCTTTGTTTTTGTCTCTCTCAGGTTCCGACCCTAGTGTATGCCAAGTACACGGAGCCAAGGCGAACCACTCACTCCATACGATCCAGAGTTGAACAGAACTTTGCGAAGAATGAATAATCAAGGACTTCCAGTTCATCCTATCGGAGGAAATCTAGATGAAGCAATTGAGTTACAGCAGCCAAGAGTAGTTGGTGGGGAAAACCGGGGTGTAGCTGAAAATCAATTGGGAGATGCAGTGAGAGTGCAAGGCCCACAACCGCATGACAACTATCGGGGCAACATCGATATAGCAGACTCTGATGGACCTATTGTCCTACCTCCTCTACCTCCAGGGCACACATTTGTGGTGACTAGTAGTTTGATGCAGATGCTTACAGCAAGAGGCTTATTTTCAGGATCGCCATCGGAGGATCCACATGCTCACTTAGCCAAGCTCAGGGTGGTTTGCAAAGTTGTGTAGGTAGACCAGACTTGGATATGAGCGTCATTGGGTTACGAGTGTTCCCTCTGTCACTGACAGGTGATGCTGCAGTATGGTTCACTGAGCTTCCTTATAACTCAATATTCACATGGGACCAATTGGCGGAAGTGTTTAAAGCAAAGTACTATCCGGTGTCTAAAAAGCTCAATCACAAAGATAGGGTCAACAATTTTGTAGCATTACCTGGGGAGTCTGTGAGCAGCTCGTGGGACAGATTCACTGCATTCGTAAGAAGTGTTCCAAATCACCGTATTGATGAAGAGTCGCTGAAGGAATATTTCTATAGAGGACAGGATGACAACAATAAAGCCGTTCTTGACACTATTGCTGGAGGTTCATATGGTGATTGTACATATGCACAGATTTCTGAAAAACTGGAGAGGATCTCTCGCAACAATAAAGCATGGAGCACTAGGAGGACAGATACTGGGAGAAACACATTTGCCGTTCATAATGCAACTGTTAACTCTACAGATGATATCCGTGAGGAGATGGCTCAGATGAGGACAGAGTTGGGGTTAGTATTGAAGCATGTGAGTGGAGGAGCAGAAAAGGTGAATGCTGTAAACTACTTAACTAGAACTCCACCACCAGTTGAGGAGTGTTACTATGAAGAGGACACTTATGCGGTGAACGATCAGACGGGGGGTTTCCGACCAAACGCCCAAGGATCCAACACGGAAAATTGGCGCCAAGGTCAAGGGAACCAAGGTCGGAACTATGGAAATTACAACCGAGAGGGTCACTATGTCCGAGATGGGAACTTCAATCGCGACAACAACTACAACAGGAACAACTATGGCAATAGAAATGATCGGGTTGGACCCTATGTTCCCCCTCAAAATCGGGAATCTGGTGCTAGGGAAGTTGGAGGAAATATGACGCGTATCGAAGATATGCTGCATAAGATGATGAGAAGGTTTGATACAACAGATGAGAACGTGAAAGAGATGAGAAATGACTTATCTGGTATTGGTCAAAAGGTTGACGCCCATGCAGTGTCAATAAAGCATCTAGAGCAACAAATGACGCAGTTGTCTACTACAGTGAACCCGCGTCAACCTGGCACTCTTCCGAGCAATACCATCCAGAATCCAAAGAATGATGGACATTGTATGGCAATTACCACTCGAGGAGGTAAACAAACCATAGATCCACCTATG